>NW_028258565.1:300000-516921 GCF_982586985.1 Callionymus lyra
TGCGTTTTTGTGAAGGTGTTACAGTAGTGGGAGAGAAGTCAT
Source organism: Callionymus lyra (assembly GCF_982586985.1). Taxonomy (NCBI): domain Eukaryota; kingdom Metazoa; phylum Chordata; class Actinopteri; order Syngnathiformes; family Callionymidae; genus Callionymus; species Callionymus lyra. The sequence goes on from NW_028258565.1 coordinate 300,043, forward strand.
ACGCGGAAGGATCTACGACACTATTACTGATATATTCTCAAAAATACTCTGATATGGTGACATTAAAGTAAGATTTGAAGAGACATTTCCGTGATGAGACCAGAGTCTCCAAACATGTGTGAGACTGTTGGAAGAAAAGCAGCCGAAATAGGAAATATTTATTTTCTGCTAATCTGTTATAATTTCCTGTTTATTTTTTTGTTTTCTTACAAAATAATTCAATTACGGTTGTTTAAATAATTTAATTACTGACTTATGGCGTTATTTTTGCTTAGAAAGCTGTTTGTGCACAACCCTTTTTTATTATAAAAAATAAACCTTATTAGTTGACAAAGATCTGACTTTATTTTCATGTTCAGCAGGTTTTGAAGTATAAGTGAACAAAGTTTCATGCATTTTTACTGTAGAAATATGGATTTATTGTCAATTTAGTACAGTGTATTGATGTCCCTGTTAATCATGCACAATATATTTTAATTCTTATAAAAAAAACTCAATAGTTGACAAAGATCTGACTTTATTTCATGTTCAACAGGTTTTGAAGTATAAGTGAAATAAGTTATGTATTTTTACTGTAGAAACATTGATTTATTGTCAATTTAGTACAGTGTATTGATGTCACTGTTATTCAAGCACTATATATTTTGATCCTTATCAAAAGAAAACCTAAAATACATGATGGAACTGCTATCTTCGGTGCGCAAGGATTTAGCTGAAATTATTCAAACAGAAGTTTGCGCAATGTTGGAAAGTGAGATGGCGGTGATTCGAGCGGATATTGTTGCAGCTAGAGCGGAGCTCAAAGAATACAGGTTGACAATCGCCTCTGAACTCTCCGCCATGAAATCTACGGTGAAGAATGTGAAAGTAAGTTTGTCAACGTGTACAGATGATGTTGTTTCACTCAAGAAGGAGGTGAAGCGGCTCACGGGGGTCATGGACCAACTTCAGAATAAATGCGAGGACTTGGAGGCGAGGTCGCGGACAAACAACATAAGATCCTTATGTCGAAATACCGGAAACCCTTGAATGCAACACCGAGTCTGTGTCCGCGCTTCTGCAGCGGGCCTTTGATCTGAAAGACGCGCCGCTCCTGGACAGAGCTCACCGTCTCTCCCCGCCTGGATCTACAGAGGGACGCCGGTCAAACACGATCATAGCCCGCGTTCACTACTTCCAAGACTGTGAAAACATTCTGAGACTCGCTCAGACTAGACAACGCATCAGTGTGGACGGAGTCAGCACCTCAGTGTTTCTGACTACCCGACAAGTGTTGCCAAAGCACGCGCAGCGTTCAATGACGTAAAGAGTCGGTTTTGGGGAGTGGACGGGGTTCGGTTCGGATTTGCTTATCCTGCCCGCTTCAGAATCACGTACAAGAAGTGTTTTCTTTTGTTTGTTATTATAAATTATTATTGATGTTTATAGCTAAATAAACCCTTTATTTGAAGTTTGGAAACTGTTCTGCAGGTTTACAGCAGCATGTTAGAAAACCTGATTCAGTTCATCCTCTGGTTTTATTCAAAACTTTTTTACTCCCCACATTATTTATTTATTTATTTAAATTTCCCTTTTTTTAAACAGATAGTCAGGAAGTCGTCGTGGGAGAGGGGCTTCGCTCATGGCTGCATCTACACAACCGTGCTGGTGGACCTGTCAGTCAAATTCAAAGGAGAAGACATGGTGGTGTTTGGTTCCTGCACAAGGTAGGGGGCTTGAGGGGATTGTATTGTGGCTAAAAAATTGTGATTAAAAAAAAAGATCCAGGCTAGGCGGCATGGTCCCCCACACTGCGGTCAAGTAAGCCGCGATCTAGCCGCAACCTTAAAACACTTGCGTTTTTGTGAAGGTGTTACAGTAGTGGGAGAGAAGTCATACGCGGAAGGATCTACGACACTATTACTGATATATTCTCAAAAATACTCTGATATGGTGACATTAAAGTAAGATTTGAAGAGACATTTGCGTGATGAGACCAGAGTCTCCAAACATGTGTGAGACTGTTGGAAGAAAAGCAGCCGAAATAGGAAATATTTATTTTCTGCTAATCTGTTATAATTTCCTGTTTATTTTTTTGTTTTCTTACAAAATAATTCAATTACGGTTGTTTAAATAATTTAATTACTGACTTATGGCGTTATTTTTGCTTAGAAAGCTGTTTGTGCACAACCCTTTTTTATTATAAAAAATAAACCTTATTAGTTGACAAAGATCTGACTTTATTTTCATGTTCAGCAGGTTTTGAAGTATAAGTGAACAAAGTTTCATGCATTTTTACTGTAGAAATATGGATTTATTGTCAATTTAGTACAGTGTATTGATGTCCCTGTTAATCATGCACAATATATTTTAATTCTTATAAAAAAAACTCAATAGTTGACAAAGATCTGACTTTATTTCATGTTCAACAGGTTTTGAAGTATAAGTGAAATAAGTTATGTATTTTTACTGTAGAAACATTGATTTATTGTCAATTTAGTACAGTGTATTGATGTCACTGTTATTCAAGCACTATATATTTTGATCCTTATCAAAAGAAAACCTAAAATACATGATGGAACTGCTATCTTCGGTGCGCAAGGATTTAGCTGAAATTATTCAAACAGAAGTTTGCGCAATGTTGGAAAGTGAGATGGCGGTGATTCGAGCGGATATTGTTGCAGCTAGAGCGGAGCTCAAAGAATACAGGTTGACGATCGCCTCTGAACTCTCCGCCATGAAATCTACGGTGAAGAATGTGAAAGTAAGTTTGTCAACGTGTACAGATGATGTTGTTTCACTCAAGAAGGAGGTGAAGCGGCTCACGGGGGTCATGGACCAACTTCAGAATAAATGCGAGGACTTGGAGGCGAGGTCGCGGACAAACAACATAAGATCCTTATGTCGAAATACCGGAAACCCTTGAATGCAACACCGAGTCTGTGTCCGCACTTCTGCAGCGGGCCTTTGATCTGAAAGACGCGCCGCTCCTGGACAGAGCTCACCGTCTCTCCCCGCCTGGATCTACAGAGGGACGCCGGTCAAACACGATCATAGCTCGTGTTCACTACTTCCAAGACTGTGAAAACATTCTGAGACTCGCTCAGACTAGACAACGCATCAGTGTGGACGGAGTCAGCACCTCAGTGTTTCCTGACTACCCGACAAGTGTTGCCAAAGCACGCGCAGCGTTCAATGACGTAAAGAGTCGGTTTTGGGGAGTGGACGGGGTTCGGTTCGGATTTGCTTATCCTGCCCGCTTCAGAATCACGTACAAGAAGTGTTTTCTTTTGTTTGTTATTATAAATTATTATTGATGTTTATAGCTAAATAAACCCTTTATTTGAAGTTTGGAAACTGTTCTGCAGGTTTACAGCAGCATGTTAGAAAACCTGATTCAGTTCATCCTCTGGTTTTATTCAAAACTTTTTTACTCCCCACATTATTTATTTATTTATTTAAATTTCCCTTTTTTTGAACAGATAGTCAGGAAGTCGTCGTGGGAGAGGGGCTTCGCTCATGGCTGCATCTACACAACCGTGCTGGTGGACCTGTCAGTCAAATTCAAAGGAGAAGACATGGTGGTGTTTGGTTCCTGCACAAGGTAGGGGGCTTGAGGGGATTGTATTGTGGCTAAAAAATTGTGATTAAAAAAAAAAATCCAGGCTAGGCGGCATGGTCCCCCACACTGCGGTCAGGTGAGCCGCGATCTAGCCGCAACCTTAAAACACTTGCGTTTTTGTGAAGGTGTTACAGTAGTGGGAGAGAAGTCATACGCGGAAGGATCTACGACACTATTACTGATATATTCTCAAAAATACTCTGATATGGTGACATTAAAGTAAGATTTGAAGAGACATTTGCGTGATGAGACCAGAGTCTCCAAACATGTGTGAGACTGTTGGAAGAAAAGCAGCCAAAATAGGAAATATTTATTTTCTGCTAATCTGTTATAATTTCCTGTTTATTTTTTTGTTTTCTTGCAAAATAATTCAATTACGGTTGTTTAAATAATTTAATTACTGACTTACGACGTTATTTTTGCTTAGAAAGCTGTTTGTGCACAACGTATTTTATTATAAAAAATAAACCTTAATAGTTGACAAAGATCTGACTTTATTTTCATGTTCAGCAGGTTTTGAAGTATAAGTGAACAAAGTTTTATGTATTTTTACTGTAGAAATATGGATTTATTGTCAATTTAGTACAGTGTATAGATGTCCCTGTTTATTAGGGTTAGGCGTTAGGGTTGAAGGGGGGTGACAGGGAGGGTCCCTGTCGAGGGCACGGGCCAGTGCAAACCCGTTGATGAACCCTCCCTACCTGTAAAAGAAATTCAAAAGGGATTAAAGTTTAGGAGTTAGGTTAAGGGTAAGGGTAAGTGCTTAAACAATCAAAAACAAAACTCAATAAAATATATAAAAGATCAAGATAACACAGGAGTTACAGAAAATCAAGGAAAGGCCTGCACAAATTAAAATGTTTTAGATCGTTCCAAAGCTTAGGAGCAACTGCCTGGAAGGGTTTCTCTCCTCTGGTCCTGAACCGTGTGCGAGGAACCACAAGTAGATTCTGATCCACAGACCTCAGAGCACGAGCTGGGGTGTTAGGCTGGATCAGATCACTGATGGAAGTCAGTGATCAGTCAGAGCCTGACTAGAATAACAAGGATCGGAGAAATGTAATACAATACAAATAAATAAATAAATGCACTGATCATGCGTTCAGAGATAAGCTCTCCATGTTTCCTTCATCCACTGTTTTATAGTGTTTCCCATCTTGTTTACCTCTTTATGCTGGAATTAAATAATGAATTAAATATACAGAATAAAGTATATTTTTATACAGAATAAAGGTTACAAAAAAACCTTTTTTTACCCCCTATTGGCCCTTATGTGGGTGTTTTTAGTAGAATGACCTTATCACAATATGGCCTAAATAAATATTATTATAAATAGTGGCCTTGATAGTCTTCATATGGTTGAATTATCCTCAACATCTAGTCACACCCTAAAAGCATTATGACATTAATGTTACATATATTAAACTTTACTCACCTCTTCTCCGTTGTCTCACTGAACTTTCAGTCACTTGAATCAGACATTTCCATATCAAGTCAAGTTAAGTTATTTTATTGTCAAATAAACAAATAACAAAATAACAAAAAACAATTAATTGATAACAATTTGGACAATATTTGTCGTAATCAGGTAGAGGATATTTATCTTCAACGTCACTCACAAAATGGAAAGAGGTGGAACTGGAGTCCTAAATTATGTCTAACAACTTACCGATGGTAGTTGTGGACGTTGTGATGGCACAGAATGGGCAAGATGGGGCACCACTTGTGTTGGCATACCCTTTGACAAAATATACATATCAATTAAAAAAAGAGGTTGTGATTATTCCATCAGAATGAAGATGGATTCAAAATAATTCACAGTTATGAAAACATTTTCTATTTCATCAACATAAACTACACTTTACTAAAAGTTATTACAGTTCTGGTAAGATCAATGAAAAAGCATGACATAAACATAACTGCAAACAACCTAATAAATGGCTTTAAATAACTTATATTTAGCATGCAATGCAAATTTTGATGTAATATGCGCTATGGTGGCTAGCACTAGCTTACGCAAGCTAGTGATGTACATTAAGTGAAAAGTACCAAAGAAAACACAAATATGACTTACCTGGGGTGATGCAGTTTGTATTAGTGATGGGATCGGCAGTTCTTTTGACTGTACTGAATAACTAGAATCAGTTCATTAAAAGGATTCGTTCAAAATATTCTTTCAGTTCGTTCGTTCACTAAATCACTAACTCAGTGCTTATGGAGCCCAGACTGCAATATCACCTACTTCCTGAACGCAGCCAAACAATCCGTTACTAACTTAAAGGATTCAGACCCGAGGTTAACATTCAATGCACTTCAGGGACAATGCAAAAAAAAAAAAAAGGACGCCCGGTGCGTTCACGGATAAGGAGCAGTACACAGACATTCGTGAGAAATTCAGCAAATAGAGAGGATCTTGAGGTGTGTTCACAGCTGAACATGAATCCTCGTTCACTGAAGGAATCCGTGTCTCGCGAATCCCCGGATGTGAATCCTCGTTCATTGAACGAATCTGTGTGTCGCGAATAACGGGATGTGAATCCTCGTTCACTGAACGAATCTGTGTCTCGCGCATCGGTAGCAGCCTAATGTGACAAACTCTCGTTGTGTATATACGTTTACAAACAAACGCAAATGCAAATGTAGTAGAGATTCTGTTACTTTTAAAAACACTGTGTGTGCGTTTCCAGCCTGTCCAATAAACAATTAAAGTGTGACTAAATGCTTGGTTGTTAAATGTTTTTTTGCACTAAAATAAAAATTAAATAAAACAAAAATAATAATAATACTAAAATGTAACATAAACTTAAATGCAATCAACAATAAATTAAAAAGGCCTTGTCTAAGTAAAACATTTTACTTGTTTTTAGATTTAGATTTAACATTTAGATTTAACATTTAGATATAGATTTAACATTTAAATATAGATTTAAATTTATATTTATATTTATATTTATATTTAACATTTAGATTTAACATTTAGATATGTATTTAACATTTACATTTAAATTTGACATTTAGATTTTATATTTCATAAATGTGAGAAATATTGTCTAAATGTCGGAAAACATAGCAAAATAATGCTTCTAAATCAGCGAATAAACAAGTAATTAATTGTACATTCATTGCCCTATAGAAGCTTGCTCACAACTCCTCGCACACCCTGCCCACGAGGGTAGCCATTCAGAGACCAGCGGCTTGAATCCTTCTGCTGTCATTGGCTGGACTTCTCCACCAATCATAGGGAGCTACCCGAGGGAAGAAGGGCGGGTCTTGCCGCATCTTCAGCAGAAAGATTCAGAGAAAATGGTGCAAAAAAAACGACGAAAGAAATACACAGCCTCAAGTAAGTTATATTTCTTAAAGTTGTGTTCATATAGTGAGGTGTTACCTAAATATTAAATTATGTTGACACATTTAAATATAACATTTAATATAGCGCAAATGGTGGCACTACCTCATTAAAATGTCTTATGCTAAAATGCTAAAACATCTATGGCTACTAAGGACAGTTCACTGAAAATAATATTGTAAAGAAAACATCATTTTCAGATAAGATTTCACTTTAAACCTAACTTTTTAAAACAACTTCAAATAAGTGTTTTCTTATGTTTGTTATTATAAATTATTATTGATGTTTATAGCTAAATAAACCCTTTATTTGAAGTTTGGAAACTGTTCTGCAGGTTTACAGCAGCATGTTAGAAAACCTGATTCAGTTCATCCTCTGGTTTTATTCAAAACTTTTTTACTCCCCACATTATTTATTTATTTATTTAAATTTCCCTTTTTTTGAACAGATAGTCAGGAAGTCGTCGTGGGAGAGGGGCTTCGCTCATGGCTGCATCTACACAACCGTGCTGGTGGACCTGTCAGTCAAATTCAAAGGAGAAGACATGGTGGTGTTTGGTTCCTGCACAAGGTAGGGGGCTTGAGGGGATTGTATTGTGGCTAAAAAATTGTGATAAAAAAAAAAGATCCAGGCTAGGCGGCATGGTCCCCCACACTGCGGTCAAGTGAGCCGCGATCTAGCCGCAACCTTAAAACACTTGCGTTTTTGTGAAGGTGTTACAGTAGTGGGAGAGAAGTCATACGCGGAAGGATCTACGACACTATTACTGATATATTCTCAAAAATACTCTGATATGGTGACATTAAAGTAAGATTTGAAGAGACATTTGCGTGATGAGACCAGAGTCTCCAAACATGTGTGAGACTGTTGGAAGAAAAGCAGCCGAAATAGGAAATATTTATTTTCTGCTAATCTGTTATAATTTCCTGTTTATTTTTTTGTTTTCTTACAAAATAATTCAATTACGGTTGTTTAAATAATTTAATTACTGACTTATGGCGTTATTTTTGCTTAGAAAGCTGTTTGTGCACAACCCTTTTTTATTATAAAAAATAAACCTTATTAGTTGACAAAGATCTGACTTTATTTTCATGTTCAGCAGGTTTTGAAGTATAAGTGAACAAAGTTTCATGCATTTTTACTGTAGAAATATGGATTTATTGTCAATTTAGTACAGTGTATTGATGTCCCTGTTAATCATGCACAATATATTTTAATTCTTATAAAAAAAACTCAATAGTTGACAAAGATCTGACTTTATTTCATGTTCAACAGGTTTTGAAGTATAAGTGAAATAAGTTATGTATTTTTACTGTAGAAACATTGATTTATTGTCAATTTAGTACAGTGTATTGATGTCACTGTTATTCAAGCACTATATATTTTGATCCTTATCAAAAGAAAACCTAAAATACATGATGGAACTGCTATCTTCGGTGCGCAAGGATTTAGCTGAAATTATTCAAACAGAAGTTTGCGCAATGTTGGAAAGTGAGATGGCGGTGATTCGAGCGGATATTGTTGCAGCTAGAGCGGAGCTCAAAGAATACAGGTTGACGATCGCCTCTGAACTCTCCGCCATGAAATCTACGGTGAAGGATGTGGAAGAAAGTTTGTCAACGTGGACAGATGATGTTGTTTCACTCAAGAAGGAGGTGAAGCGGCTAACGGGGGTCATGGACCAACTTCAGAATAAATGCGAGGACTTGGAGGCGAGGTCGCGGACAAACAACATAAGATCCTTATGTCGAAATACCGGAGACCCTTGAATGCAACACCGAGTCTGTGTCCGCGCTTCTGCAGCGGGCCTTTGATCTGAAAGACGCGCCGCTCCTGGACAGAGCTCACCGTCTCTCCCCGCCTGGATCTACAGAGGGACGCCGGTCAAACACGATCATAGCCTGCGTTCACTACTTCCAAGACTGTGAAAACATTCTGAGACTCGCTCGGACTAGACAACGCATCGGTGTGGACGGAGTCAGCACCTCAGTGTTTCCTGACTACCCGACAAGTGTTGCCAAAGCACGCGCAGCGTTCAATGACGTCAAGAGTCGGTTTTGGGGAGTGGACGGGGTTCGGTTCGGATTTGCTTATCCTGCCCGCTTCAGAATCACGTACAAGAAGTGTTTTCTTTTGTTTGTTATTATAAATTATTATTGATGTTTATAGCTAAATAAACCCTTTATTTGAAGTTTGGAAACTGTTCTGCAGGTTTACAGCAGCATGTTAGAAAACCTGATTCAGTTCATCCTCTGGTTTTATTCAAAACTTTTTTACTCCCCACATTATTTATTTATTTATTTAAATTTCCCTTTTTTTAAACAGATAGTCAGGAAGTCGTCGTGGGAGAGGGGCTTCGCTCATGGCTGCATCTACACAACCGTGCTGGTGGACCTGTCAGTCAAATTCAAAGGAGAAGACATGGTGGTGTTTGGTTCCTGCACAAGGTAGGGGGCCTGAGGGGATTGTATTGTGGCTAAAAAATTGTGATTAAAAAAAAAGATCCAGCTTAGGCGGCATGGTCCCCCACACTGCGGTCAAGTAAGCCGCGATCTAGCCGCAACCTTAAAACACTTGCGTTTTTGTGAAGGTGTTACAGTAGTGGGAGAGAAGTCATACGCGGAAGGATCTACGACACTATTACTGATATATTCTCAAAAATACTCTGATATGGTGACATTAAAGTAAGATTTGAAGAGACATTTGCGTGATGAGACCAGAGTCTCCAAACATGTGTGAGACTGTTGGAAGAAAAGCAGCCGAAATAGGAAATATTTATTTTCTGCTAATCTGTTATAATTTCCTGTTTATTTTTTTGTTTTCTTACAAAATAATTCAATTACGGTTGTTTAAATAATTTAATTACTGACTTATGGCGTTATTTTTGCTTAGAAAGCTGTTTGTGCACAACCCTTTTTTATTATAAAAAATAAACCTTATTAGTTGACAAAGATCTGACTTTATTTTCATGTTCAGCAGGTTTTGAAGTATAAGTGAACAAAGTTTCATGCATTTTTACTGTAGAAATATGGATTTATTGTCAATTTAGTACAGTGTATTGATGTCCCTGTTAATCATGCACAATATATTTTAATTCTTATAAAAAAAACTCAATAGTTGACAAAGATCTGACTTTATTTCATGTTCAACAGGTTTTGAAGTATAAGTGAAATAAGTTATGTATTTTTACTGTAGAAACATTGATTTATTGTCAATTTAGTACAGTGTATTGATGTCACTGTTATTCAAGCACTATATATTTTGATCCTTATCAAAAGAAAACCTAAAATACATGATGGAACTGCTATCTTCGGTGCGCAAGGATTTAGCTGAAATTATTCAAACAGAAGTTTGCGCAATGTTGGAAAGTGAGATGGCGGTGATTCGAGCGGATATTGTTGCAGCTAGAGCGGAGCTCAAAGAATACAGGTTGACGATCGCCTCTGAACTCTCCGCCATGAAATCTACGGTGAAGAATGTGAAAGTAAGTTTGTCAACGTGTACAGATGATGTTGTTTCACTCAAGAAGGAGGTGAAGCGGCTCACGGGGGTCATGGACCAACTTCAGAATAAATGCGAGGACTTGGAGGCGAGGTCGCGGACAAACAACATAAGATCCTTATGTCGAAATACCGGAAACCCTTGAATGCAACACCGAGTCTGTGTCCGCGCTTCTGCAGCGGGCCTTTGATCTGAAAGACGCGCCGCTCCTGGACAGAGCTCACCGTCTCTCCCCGCCTGGATCTACAGAGGGACGCCGGTCAAACACGATCATAGCCCGTGTTCACTACTTCCAAGACTGTGAAAACATTCTGAGACTCGCTCAGACTAGACAACGCATCAGTGTGGACGGAGTCAGCACCTCAGTGTTTCCTGACTACCCGACAAGTGTTGCCAAAGCACGCGCAGCGTTCAATGACGTAAAGAGTCGGTTTTGGGGAGTGGACGGGGTTCGGTTCGGATTTGCTTATCCTGCCCGCTTCAGAATCACGTACAAGAAGTGTTTTCTTTTGTTTGTTATTATAAATTATTATTGATGTTTATAGCTAAATAAACCCTTTATTTGAAGTTTGGAAACTGTTCTGCAGGTTTACAGCAGCATGTTAGAAAACCTGATTCAGTTCATCCTCTGGTTTTATTCAAAACTTTTTTACTCCCCACATTATTTATTTATTTATTTAAATTTCCCTTTTTTTGAACAGATAGTCAGGAAGTCGTCGTGGGAGAGGGGCTTCGCTCATGGCTGCATCTACACAACCGTGCTGGTGGACCTGTCAGTCAAATTCAAAGGAGAAGACATGGTGGTGTTTGGTTCCTGCACAAGGTAGGGGGCTTGAGGGGATTGTATTGTGGCTAAAAAATTGTGATTAAAAAAAAAAATCCAGGCTAGGCGGCATGGTCCCCCACACTGCGGTCAGGTGAGCCGCGATCTAGCCGCAACCTTAAAACACTTGCGTTTTTGTGAAGGTGTTACAGTAGTGGGAGAGAAGTCATACGCGGAAGGATCTACGACACTATTACTGATATATTCTCAAAAATACTCTGATATGGTGACATTAAAGTAAGATTTGAAGAGACATTTGCGTGATGAGACCAGAGTCTCCAAACATGTGTGAGACTGTTGGAAGAAAAGCAGCCAAAATAGGAAATATTTATTTTCTGCTAATCTGTTATAATTTCCTGTTTATTTTTTTGTTTTCTTGCAAAATAATTCAATTACGGTTGTTTAAATAATTTAATTACTGACTTACGACGTTATTTTTGCTTAGAAAGCTGTTTGTGCACAACGTATTTTATTATAAAAAATAAACCTTAATAGTTGACAAAGATCTGACTTTATTTTCATGTTCAGCAGGTTTTGAAGTATAAGTGAACAAAGTTTTATGTATTTTTACTGTAGAAATATGGATTTATTGTCAATTTAGTACAGTGTATAGATGTCCCTGTTTATTAGGGTTAGGCGTTAGGGTTGAAGGGGGGTGACAGGGAGGGTCCCTGTCGAGGGCACGGGCCAGTGCAAACCCGTTGATGAACCCTCCCTACCTGTAAAAGAAATTCAAAAGGGATTAAAGTTTAGGAGTTAGGTTAAGGGTAAGGGTAAGTGCTTAAACAATCAAAAACAAAACTCAATAAAATATATAAAAGATCAAGATAACACAGGAGTTACAGAAAATCAAGGAAAGGCCTGCACAAATTAAAATGTTTTAGATCGTTCCAAAGCTTAGGAGCAACTGCCTGGAAGGGTTTCTCTCCTCTGGTCCTGAACCGTGTGCGAGGAACCACAAGTAGATTCTGATCCACAGACCTCAGAGCACGAGCTGGGGTGTTAGGCTGGATCAGATCACTGATGGAAGTCAGTGATCAGTCAGAGCCTGACTAGAATAACAAGGATCGGAGAAATGTAATACAATACAAATAAATAAATAAATGCACTGATCATGCGTTCAGAGATAAGCTCTCCATGTTTCCTTCATCCACTGTTTTATAGTGTTTCCCATCTTGTTTACCTCTTTATGCTGGAATTAAATAATGAATTAAATATACAGAATAAAGTATATTTTTATACAGAATAAAGGTTACAAAAAAACCTTTTTTTACCCCCTATTGGCCCTTATGTGGGTGTTTTTAGTAGAATGACCTTATCACAATATGGCCTAAATTAATATTATTATAAATAGTGGCCTTGATAGTCTTCATATGGTTGAATTATCCTCAACATCTAGTCACACCCTAAAAGCATTATGACATTAATGTTACATATATTAAACTTTACTCACCTCTTCTCCGTTGTCTCACTGAACTTTCAGTCACTTGAATCAGACATTTCCATATCAAGTCAAGTTAAGTTATTTTATTGTCAAATAAACAAATAACAAAATAACAAAAAACAATTAATTGATAACAATTTGGACAATATTTGTCGTAATCAGGTAGAGGATATTTATCTTCAACGTCACTCACAAAATGGAAAGAGGTGGAACTGGAGTCCTAAATTATGTCTAACAACTTACCGATGGTAGTTGTGGACGTTGTGATGGCACAGAATGGGCAAGATGGGGCACCACTTGTGTTGGCATACCCTTTGACAAAATATACATATCAATTAAAAAAAGAGGTTGTGATTATTCCATCAGAATGAAGATGGATTCAAAATAATTCACAGTTATGAAAACATTTTCTATTTCATCAACATAAACTACACTTTACTAAAAGTTATTACAGTTCTGGTAAGATCAATGAAAAAGCATGACATAAACATAACTGCAAACAACCTAATAAATGGCTTTAAATAACTTATATTTAGCATGCAATGCAAATTTTGATGTAATATGCGCTATGGTGGCTAGCACTAGCTTACGCAAGCTAGTGATGTACATTAAGTGAAAAGTACCAAAGAAAACACAAATATGACTTACCTGGGGTGATGCAGTTTGTATTAGTGATGGGATCGGCAGTTCTTTTGACTGTACTGAATAACTAGAATCAGTTCATTAAAAGGATTCGTTCAAAATATTCTTTCAGTTCGTTCGTTCACTAAATCACTAACTCAGTGCTTATGGAGCCCAGACTGCAATATCACCTACTTCCTGAACGCAGCCAAACAATCCGTTACTAACTTAAAGGATTCAGACCCGAGGTTAACATTCAATGCACTTCAGGGACAATGCAAAAAAAAAAAAAAGGACGCCCGGTGCGTTCACGGATAAGGAGCAGTACACAGACATTCGTGAGAAATTCAGCAAATAGAGAGGATCTTGAGGTGTGTTCACAGCTGAACATGAATCCTCGTTCACTGAAGGAATCCGTGTCTCGCGAATCCCCGGATGTGAATCCTCGTTCATTGAACGAATCTGTGTGTCGCGAATAACGGGATGTGAATCCTCGTTCACTGAACGAATCTGTGTCTCGCGCATCGGTAGCAGCCTAATGTGACAAACTCTCGTTGTGTATATACGTTTACAAACAAACGCAAATGCAAATGTAGTAGAGATTCTGTTACTTTTAAAAACACTGTGTGTGCGTTTCCAGCCTGTCCAATAAACAATTAAAGTGTGACTAAATGCTTGGTTGTTAAATGTTTTTTTGCACTAAAATAAAAATTAAATAAAACAAAAATAATAATAATACTAAAATGTAACATAAACTTAAATGCAATCAACAATAAATTAAAAAGGCCTTGTCTAAGTAAAACATTTTACTTGTTTTTAGATTTAGATTTAACATTTAGATTTAACATTTAGATATAGATTTAACATTTAAATATAGATTTAAATTTATATTTATATTTATATTTATATTTAAGATTTAGATTTAACATTTAGATATGTATTTAACATTTACATTTAAATTTGACATTTAGATTTTATATTTCATAAATGTGAGAAATATTGTCTAAATGTCGGAAAACATAGCAAAATAATGCTTCTAAATCAGCGAATAAACAAGTAATTAATTGTACATTCATTGCCCTATAGAAGCTTGCTCACAACTCCTCGCACACCCTGCCCACGAGGGTAGCCATTCAGAGACCAGCGGCTTGAATCCTTCTGCTGTCATTGGCTGGACTTCTCCACCAATCATAGGGAGCTACCCGAGGGAAGAAGGGCGGGTCTTGCCGCATCTTCAGCAGAAAGATTCAGAGAAAATGGTGCAAAAAAAACGACGAAAGAAATACACAGCCTCAAGTAAGTTATATTTCTTAAAGTTGTGTTCATATAGTGAGGTGTTACCTAAATATTAAATTATGTTGACACATTTAAATATAACATTTAATATAGCGCAAATGGTGGCACTACCTCATTAAAATGTCTTATGCTAAAATGCTAAAACATCTATGGCTACTAAGGACAGTTCACTGAAAATAATATTGTAAAGAAAACATCATTTTCAGATAAGATTTCACTTTAAACCTAACTTTTTAAAACAACTTCAAATAAGTGTTTTCTTATGTTTGTTATTATAAATTATTATTGATGTTTATAGCTAAATAAACCCTTTATTTGAAGTTTGGAAACTGTTCTGCAGGTTTACAGCAGCATGTTAGAAAACCTGATTCAGTTCATCCTCTGGTTTTATTCAAAACTTTTTTACTCCCCACATTATTTATTTATTTATTTAAATTTCCCTTTTTTTGAACAGATAGTCAGGAAGTCGTCGTGGGAGAGGGGCTTCGCTCATGGCTGCATCTACACAACCGTGCTGGTGGACCTGTCAGTCAAATTCAAAGGAGAAGACATGGTGGTGTTTGGTTCCTGCACAAGGTAGGGGGCTTGAGGGGATTGTATTGTGGCTAAAAAATTGTGATAAAAAAAAAAGATCCAGGCTAGGCGGCATGGTCCCCCACACTGCGGTCAAGTGAGCCGCGATCTAGCCGCAACCTTAAAACACTTGCGTTTTTGTGAAGGTGTTACAGTAGTGGGAGAGAAGTCATACGCGGAAGGATCTACGACACTATTACTGATATATTCTCAAAAATACTCTGATATGGTGACATTAAAGTAAGATTTGAAGAGACATTTGCGTGATGAGACCAGAGTCTCCAAACATGTGTGAGACTGTTGGAAGAAAAGCAGCCGAAATAGGAAATATTTATTTTCTGCTAATCTGTTATAATTTCCTGTTTATTTTTTTGTTTTCTTACAAAATAATTCAATTACGGTTGTTTAAATAATTTAATTACTGACTTATGGCGTTATTTTTGCTTAGAAAGCTGTTTGTGCACAACCCTTTTTTATTATAAAAAATAAACCTTATTAGTTGACAAAGATCTGACTTTATTTTCATGTTCAGCAGGTTTTGAAGTATAAGTGAACAAAGTTTCATGCATTTTTACTGTAGAAATATGGATTTATTGTCAATTTAGTACAGTGTATTGATGTCCCTGTTAATCATGCACAATATATTTTAATTCTTATAAAAAAAACTCAATAGTTGACAAAGATCTGACTTTATTTCATGTTCAACAGGTTTTGAAGTATAAGTGAAATAAGTTATGTATTTTTACTGTAGAAACATTGATTTATTGTCAATTTAGTACAGTGTATTGATGTCACTGTTATTCAAGCACTATATATTTTGATCCTTATCAAAAGAAAACCTAAAATACATGATGGAACTGCTATCTTCGGTGCGCAAGGATTTAGCTGAAATTATTCAAACAGAAGTTTGCGCAATGTTGGAAAGTGAGATGGCGGTGATTCGAGCGGATATTGTTGCAGCTAGAGCGGAGCTCAAAGAATACAGGTTGACGATCGCCTCTGAACTCTCCGCCATGAAATCTACGGTGAAGGATGTGGAAGAAAGTTTGTCAACGTGGACAGATGATGTTGTTTCACTCAAGAAGGAGGTGAAGCGGCTAACGGGGGTCATGGACCAACTTCAGAATAAATGCGAGGACTTGGAGGCGAGGTCGCGGACAAACAACATAAGATCCTTATGTCGAAATACCGGAGACCCTTGAATGCAACACCGAGTCTGTGTCCGCGCTTCTGCAGCGGGCCTTTGATCTGAAAGACGCGCCGCTCCTGGACAGAGCTCACCGTCTCTCCCCGCCTGGATCTACAGAGGGACGCCGGTCAAACACGATCATAGCCTGCGTTCACTACTTCCAAGACTGTGAAAACATTCTGAGACTCGCTCGGACTAGACAACGCATCGGTGTGGACGGAGTCAGCACCTCAGTGTTTCCTGACTACCCGACAAGTGTTGCCAAAGCACGCGCAGCGTTCAATGACGTCAAGAGTCGGTTTTGGGGAGTGGACGGGGTTCGGTTCGGATTTGCTTATCCTGCCCGCTTCAGAATCACGTACAAGAAGTGTTTTCTTTTGTTTGTTATTATAAATTATTATTGATGTTTATAGCTAAATAAACCCTTTATTTGAAGTTTGGAAACTGTTCTGCAGGTTTACAGCAGCATGTTAGAAAACCTGATTCAGTTCATCCTCTGGTTTTATTCAAAACTTTTTTACTCCCCACATTATTTATTTATTTATTTAAATTTCCCTTTTTTTGAACAGATAGTCAGGAAGTCGTCGTGGGAGAGGGGCTTCGCTCATGGCTGCATCTACACAACCGTGCTGGTGGACCTGTCAGTCAAATTCAAAGGAGAAGACATGGTGGTGTTTGGTTCCTGCACAAGGTAGGGGGCTTGAGGGGATTGTATTGTGGCTAAAAAATTGTGATTAAAAAAAAAGATCCAGGCTAGGCGGCATGGTCCCCCACACTGCGGTCAAGTGAGCCGCGATCTAGCCGCAACCTTAAAACACTTGCGTTTTTGTGAAGGTGTTACAGTAGTGGGAGAGAAGTCATACGCGGAAGGATCTACGACACTATTACTGATATATTCTCAAAAATACTCTGATATGGTGACATTAAAGTAAGATTTGAAGAGACATTTGCGTGATGAGACCAGAGTCTCCAAACATGTGTGAGACTGTTGGAAGAAAAGCAGCCGAAATAGGAAATATTTATTTTCTGCTAATCTGTTATAATTTCCTGTTTATTTTTTTGTTTTCTTACAAAATAATTCAATTACGGTTGTTTAAATAATTTAATTACTGACTTATGGCGTTATTTTTGCTTAGAAAGCTGTTTGTGCACAACCCTTTTTTATTATAAAAAATAAACCTTATTAGTTGACAAAGATCTGACTTTATTTTCATGTTCAGCAGGTTTTGAAGTATAAGTGAACAAAGTTTCATGCATTTTTACTGTAGAAATATGGATTTATTGTCAATTTAGTACAGTGTATTGATGTCCCTGTTAATCATGCACAATATATTTTAATTCTTATAAAAAAAACTCAATAGTTGACAAAGATCTGACTTTATTTCATGTTCAACAGGTTTTGAAGTATAAGTGAAATAAGTTATGTATTTTTACTGTAGAAACATTGATTTATTGTCAATTTAGTACAGTGTATTGATGTCACTGTTATTCAAGCACTATATATTTTGATCCTTATCAAAAGAAAACCTAAAATACATGATGGAACTGCTATCTTCGGTGCGCAAGGATTTAGCTGAAATTATTCAAACAGAAGTTTGCGCAATGTTGGAAAGTGAGATGGCGGTGATTCGAGCGGATATTGTTGCAGCTAGAGCGGAGCTCAAAGAATACAGGTTGACGATCGCCTCTGAACTCTCCGCCATGAAATCTACGGTGAAGAATGTGAAAGTAAGTTTGTCAACGTGTACAGATGATGTTGTTTCACTCAAGAAGGAGGTGAAGCGGCTCACGGGGGTCATGGACCAACTTCAGAATAAATGCGAGGACTTGGAGGCGAGGTCGCGGACAAACAACATAAGATCCTTATGTCGAAATACCGGAAACCCTTGAATGCAACACCGAGTCTGTGTCCGCGCTTCTGCAGCGGGCCTTTGATCTGAAAGACGCGCCGCTCCTGGACAGAGCTCACCGTCTCTCCCCGCCTGGATCTACAGAGGGACGCCGGTCAAACACGATCATAGCCCGCGTTCACTACTTCCAAGACTGTGAAAACATTCTGAGACTCGCTCAGACTAGACAACGCATCAGTGTGGACGGAGTCAGCACCTCAGTGTTTCCTGACTACCCGACAAGTGTTGCCAAAGCACGCGCAGCGTTCAATGACGTAAAGAGTCGGTTTTGGGGAGTGGATGGGGTTCGGTTCGGATTTGCTTATCCTGCCCGCTTCAGAATCACGTACAAGAAGTGTTTTCTTTTGTTTGTTATTATAAATTATTATTGATGTTTATAGCTAAATAAACCCTTTATTTGAAGTTTGGAAACTGTTCTGCAGGTTTACAGCAGCATGTTAGAAAACCTGATTCAGTTCATCCTCTGGTTTTATTCAAAACTTTTTTACTCCCCACATTATTTATTTATTCATTTAAATTTCCCTTTTTTTGAACAGATAGTCAGGAAGTCGTCGTGGGAGAGGGGCTTCGCTCATGGCTGCATCTACACAACCGTGCTGGTGGACCTGTCAGTCAAATTCAAAGGAGAAGACATGGTGGTGTTTGGTTCCTGCACAAGGTAGGGGGCTTGAGGGGATTGTATTGTGGCTAAAAAATTGTGATTAAAAAAAAAGATCCAGGCTAGGCGGCATGGTCCCCCACACTGCGGTCAAGTGAGCCGCGATCTAGCCGCAACCTTAAAACACTTGCGTTTTTGTGAAGGTGTTACAGTAGTGGGAGAGAAGTCATACGCGGAAGGATCTACGACACTATTACTGATATATTCTCAAAAATACTCTGATATGGTGACATTAAAGTAAGATTTGAAGAGACATTTCCGTGATGAGACCAGAGTCTCCAAACATGTGTGAGACTGTTGGAAGAAAAGCAGCCGAAATAGGAAATATTTATTTTCTGCTAATCTGTTATAATTTCCTGTTTATTTTTTTGTTTTCTTACAAAATAATTCAATTACGGTTGTTTAAATAATTTAATTACTGACTTATGGCGTTATTTTTGCTTAGAAAGCTGTTTGTGCACAACCCTTTTTTATTATAAAAAATAAACCTTATTAGTTGACAAAGATCTGACTTTATTTTCATGTTCAGCAGGTTTTGAAGTATAAGTGAACAAAGTTTCATGCATTTTTACTGTAGAAATATGGATTTATTGTCAATTTAGTACAGTGTATTGATGTCCCTGTTAATCATGCACAATATATTTTAATTCTTATAAAAAAAACTCAATAGTTGACAAAGATCTGACTTTATTTCATGTTCAACAGGTTTTGAAGTATAAGTGAAATAAGTTATGTATTTTTACTGTAGAAACATTGATTTATTGTCAATTTAGTACAGTGTATTGATGTCACTGTTATTCAAGCACTATATATTTTGATCCTTATCAAAAGAAAACCTAAAATACATGATGGAACTGCTATCTTCGGTGCGCAAGGATTTAGCTGAAATTATTCAAACAGAAGTTTGCGCAATGTTGGAAAGTGAGATGGCGGTGATTCGAGCGGATATTGTTGCAGCTAGAGCGGAGCTCAAAGAATACAGGTTGACAATCGCCTCTGAACTCTCCGCCATGAAATCTACGGTGAAGAATGTGAAAGTAAGTTTGTCAACGTGTACAGATGATGTTGTTTCACTCAAGAAGGAGGTGAAGCGGCTCACGGGGGTCATGGACCAACTTCAGAATAAATGCGAGGACTTGGAGGCGAGGTCGCGGACAAACAACATAAGATCCTTATGTCGAAATACCGGAAACCCTTGAATGCAACACCGAGTCTGTGTCCGCGCTTCTGCAGCGGGCCTTTGATCTGAAAGACGCGCCGCTCCTGGACAGAGCTCACCGTCTCTCCCCGCCTGGATCTACAGAGGGACGCCGGTCAAACACGATCATAGCCCGCGTTCACTACTTCCAAGACTGTGAAAACATTCTGAGACTCGCTCAGACTAGACAACGCATCAGTGTGGACGGAGTCAGCACCTCAGTGTTTCCTGACTACCCGACAAGTGTTGCCAAAGCACGCGCAGCGTTCAATGACGTAAAGAGTCGGTTTTGGGGAGTGGACGGGGTTCGGTTCGGATTTGCTTATCCTGCCCGCTTCAGAATCACGTACAAGAAGTGTTTTCTTTTGTTTGTTATTATAAATTATTATTGATGTTTATAGCTAAATAAACCCTTTATTTGAAGTTTGGAAACTGTTCTGCAGGTTTACAGCAGCATGTTAGAAAACCTGATTCAGTTCATCCTCTGGTTTTATTCAAAACTTTTTTACTCCCCACATTATTTATTTATTTATTTAAATTTCCCTTTTTTTAAACAGATAGTCAGGAAGTCGTCGTGGGAGAGGGGCTTCGCTCATGGCTGCATCTACACAACCGTGCTGGTGGACCTGTCAGTCAAATTCAAAGGAGAAGACATGGTGGTGTTTGGTTCCTGCACAAGGTAGGGGGCCTGAGGGGATTGTATTGTGGCTAAAAAATTGTGATTAAAAAAAAAGATCCAGCTTAGGCGGCATGGTCCCCCACACTGCGGTCAAGTAAGCCGCGATCTAGCCGCAACCTTAAAACACTTGCGTTTTTGTGAAGGTGTTACAGTAGTGGGAGAGAAGTCATACGCGGAAGGATCTACGACACTATTACTGATATATTCTCAAAAATACTCTGATATGGTGACATTAAAGTAAGATTTGAAGAGACATTTGCGTGATGAGACCAGAGTCTCCAAACATGTGTGAGACTGTTGGAAGAAAAGCAGCCGAAATAGGAAATATTTATTTTCTGCTAATCTGTTATAATTTCCTGTTTATTTTTTTGTTTTCTTACAAAATAATTCAATTACGGTTGTTTAAATAATTTAATTACTGACTTATGGCGTTATTTTTGCTTAGAAAGCTGTTTGTGCACAACCCTTTTTTATTATAAAAAATAAACCTTATTAGTTGACAAAGATCTGACTTTATTTTCATGTTCAGCAGGTTTTGAAGTATAAGTGAACAAAGTTTCATGCATTTTTACTGTAGAAATATGGATTTATTGTCAATTTAGTACAGTGTATTGATGTCCCTGTTAATCATGCACAATATATTTTAATTCTTATAAAAAAAACTCAATAGTTGACAAAGATCTGACTTTATTTCATGTTCAACAGGTTTTGAAGTATAAGTGAAATAAGTTATGTATTTTTACTGTAGAAACATTGATTTATTGTCAATTTAGTACAGTGTATTGATGTCACTGTTATTCAAGCACTATATATTTTGATCCTTATCAAAAGAAAACCTAAAATACATGATGGAACTGCTATCTTCGGTGCGCAAGGATTTAGCTGAAATTATTCAAACAGAAGTTTGCGCAATGTTGGAAAGTGAGATGGCGGTGATTCGAGCGGATATTGTTGCAGCTAGAGCGGAGCTCAAAGAATACAGGTTGACGATCGCCTCTGAACTCTCCGCCATGAAATCTACGGTGAAGAATGTGAAAGTAAGTTTGTCAACGTGTACAGATGATGTTGTTTCACTCAAGAAGGAGGTGAAGCGGCTCACGGGGGTCATGGACCAACTTCAGAATAAATGCGAGGACTTGGAGGCGAGGTCGCGGACAAACAACATAAGATCCTTATGTCGAAATACCGGAAACCCTTGAATGCAACACCGAGTCTGTGTCCGCGCTTCTGCAGCGGGCCTTTGATCTGAAAGACGCGCCGCTCCTGGACAGAGCTCACCGTCTCTCCCCGCCTGGATCTACAGAGGGACGCCGGTCAAACACGATCATAGCCCGCGTTCACTACTTCCAAGACTGTGAAAACATTCTGAGACTCGCTCAGACTAGACAACGCATCAGTGTGGACGGAGTCAGCACCTCAGTGTTTCCTGACTACCCGACAAGTGTTGCCAAAGCACGCGCAGCATTCAATGACGTAAAGAGTCGGTTTTGGGGAGTGGACGGGGTTCGGTTCGGATTTGCTTATCCTGCCCGCTTCAGAATCACGTACAAGAAGTGTTTTCTTTTGTTTGTTATTATAAATTATTATTGATGTTTATAGCTAAATAAACCCTTTATTTGAAGTTTGGAAACTGTTCTGCAGGTTTACAGCAGCATGTTAGAAAACCTGATTCAGTTCATCCTCTGGTTTTATTCAAAACTTTTTTACTCCCCACATTATTTATTTATTTATTTAAATTTCCCTTTTTTTGAACAGATAGTCAGGAAGTCGTCGTGGGAGAGGGGCTTCGCTCATGGCTGCATCTACACAACCGTGCTGGTGGACCTGTCAGTCAAATTCAAAGGAGAAGACATGGTGGTGTTTGGTTCCTGCACAAGGTAGGGGGCTTGAGGGGATTGTATTGTGGCTAAAAAATTGTGATTAAAAAAAAAAATCCAGGCTAGGCGGCATGGTCCCCCACACTGCGGTCAGGTGAGCCGCGATCTAGCCGCAACCTTAAAACACTTGCGTTTTTGTGAAGGTGTTACAGTAGTGGGAGAGAAGTCATACGCGGAAGGATCTACGACACTATTACTGATATATTCTCAAAAATACTCTGATATGGTGACATTAAAGTAAGATTTGAAGAGACATTTGCGTGATGAGACCAGAGTCTCCAAACATGTGTGAGACTGTTGGAAGAAAAGCAGCCAAAATAGGAAATATTTATTTTCTGCTAATCTGTTATAATTTCCTGTTTATTTTTTTGTTTTCTTGCAAAATAATTCAATTACGGTTGTTTAAATAATTTAATTACTGACTTACGACGTTATTTTTGCTTAGAAAGCTGTTTGTGCACAACGTATTTTATTATAAAAAATAAACCTTAATAGTTGACAAAGATCTGACTTTATTTTCATGTTCAGCAGGTTTTGAAGTATAAGTGAACAAAGTTTTATGTATTTTTGCTGTAGAAATATGGATTTATTGTCAATTTAGTACAGTGTATAGATGTCCCTGTTTATTAGGGTTAGGCGTTAGGGTTGAAGGGGGGTGACAGGGAGGGTCCCTGTCGAGGGCACGGGCCAGTGCAAACCCGTTGATGAACCCTCCCTACCTGTAAAAGAAATTCAAAAGGGATTAAAGTTTAGGAGTTAGGTTAAGGGTAAGGGTAAGTGCTTAAACATTCAAAAACAAAACTCAATAAAATATATAAAAGATCAAGATAACACAGGAGTTACAGAAAATCAAGGAAAGGCCTGCACAAATTAAAATGTTTTAGATCGTTCCAAAGCTTAGGAGCAACTGCCTGGAAGGGTTTCTCTCCTCTGGTCCTGAACCGTGTGCGAGGAACCACAAGTAGATTCTGATCCACAGACCTCAGAGCACGAGCTGGGGTGTTAGGCTGGATCAGATCACTGATGGAAGTCAGTGATCAGTCAGAGCCTGACTAGAATAACAAGGATCGGAGAAATGTAATACAATACAAATAAATAAATAAATGCACTGATCATGCGTTCAGAGATAAGCTCTCCATGTTTCCTTCATCCACTGTTTTATAGTGTTTCCCATCTTGTTTACCTCTTTATGCTGGAATTAAATAATGAATTAAATATACAGAATAAAGTATATTTTTATACAGAATAAAGGTTACAAAAAAACCTTTTTTTACCCCCTATTGGCCCTTATGTGGGTGTTTTTAGTAGAATGACCTTATCACAATATGGCCTAAATTAATATTATTATAAATAGTGGCCTTGATAGTCTTCATATGGTTGAATTATCCTCAACATCTAGTCACACCCTAAAAGCATTATGACATTAATGTTACATATATTAAACTTTACTCACCTCTTCTCCGTTGTCTCACTGAACTTTCAGTCACTTGAATCAGACATTTCCATATCAAGTCAAGTTAAGTTATTTTATTGTCAAATAAACAAATAACAAAATAACAAAAAACAATTAATTGATAACAATTTGGACAATATTTGTCGTAATCAGGTAGAGGATATTTATCTTCAACGTCACTCACAAAATGGAAAGAGGTGGAACTGGAGTCCTAAATTATGTCTAACAACTTACCGATGGTAGTTGTGGACGTTGTGATGGCACAGAATGGGCAAGATGGGGCACCACTTGTGTTGGCATACCCTTTGACAAAATATACATATCAATTAAAAAAAGAGGTTGTGATTATTCCATCAGAATGAAGATGGATTCAAAATAATTCACAGTTATGAAAACATTTTCTATTTCATCAACATAAACTACACTTTACTAAAAGTTATTACAGTTCTGGTAAGATCAATGAAAAAGCATGACATAAACATAACTGCAAACAACCTAATAAATGGCTTTAAATAACTTATATTTAGCATGCAATGCAAATTTTGATGTAATATGCGCTATGGTGGCTAGCACTAGCTTACGCAAGCTAGTGATGTACATTAAGTGAAAAGTACCAAAGAAAACACAAATATGACTTACCTGGGGTGATGCAGTTTGTATTAGTGATGGGATCGGCAGTTCTTTTGACTGTACTGAATAACTAGAATCAGTTCATTAAAAGGATTCGTTCAAAATATTCTTTCAGTTTGTTCGTTCACTAAATCACTAACTCAGTGCTTATGGAGCCCAGACTGCAATATCACCTACTTCCTGAACGCAGCCAAACAATCCGTTACTAACTTAAAGGATTCAGACCTGAGGTTAACATTCAATGCACTTCAGGGACAATGCAAAAAAAAAAAAAAGGACGCCCGGTGCGTTCACGGACAAGGAGCAGTACACAGACATTCGTGAGAAATTCAGCAAATAGAGAGGATCTTGAGGTGTGTTCACAGCTGAACATGAATCCTCGTTCACTGAAGGAATCCGTGTCTCGCGAATCCCCGGATGTGAATCCTCGTTCATTGAACGAATCTGTGTGTCGCGAATAACGGGATGTGAATCCTCGTTCACTGAACGAATCTGTGTCTCGCGCATCGGTAGCAGCCTAATGTGACAAACTCTCGTTGTGTATATAGGTTTACAAACAAACGCAAATGCAAATGTAGTAGAGATTCTGTTACTTTTAAAAACACTGTGTGTGCGTTTCCAGCCTGTCCAATAAACAAATAAAGTGTGACTAAATGCTTGGTTGTTAAATGTTTTTTTGCACTAAAATAAAAATTTAATAAAACAAAAATAATAATAATACTAAAATGTAACATAAACTTAAATGCAATCAACAATAAATTAAAAAGGCCTTGTCTTATTGTGTTATTCAGAGCTCCAGCAGCTTGTTTATTTCAGATGTAAATTGATATATATAGCTATATAAACCCTTTATTTGAGGTTTGAAAACTGCTATTCAGAGCTCCAGCAGAATCTTAGAAAACGTCATTCTCTCAGTCTTAGAACATCAGTTTGAGACAATATTTCATGTTAAACATAACTTTTGAAAACAGTTTCGAATAAGTGTTTCTCTTGTTTATTTCAATGCAATTTGATAGATATAGCTATATAAACCCTTTATTTGATGTTTGAAAACTGTTATTCAGAGCTCCAGCAGAATCTTGGAAAACGTCATTCTCAGTCTGAGAACATCAGTTTGAGACAATATTTCATGTTAAACATAACTTTTGAAAACAGCTTCGAATAAGTGTTTCTCTTGTTTATTTCAGATGCAAATTGATATATATAGCTATATAAACCCTTTATTTGATGTTTGAAAACTGTTATTCAGAGCCCCAGCAGAATCTTGGAAAACGTCATTCTTAGTCTGAGAACATCAGTTTGAGACAAT
This sequence comes from Callionymus lyra, assembly GCF_982586985.1. NCBI lineage: Eukaryota > Metazoa > Chordata > Actinopteri > Syngnathiformes > Callionymidae > Callionymus > Callionymus lyra. The sequence continues at coordinate 326,154 of NW_028258565.1, forward strand.
ATTTCAGGTTAAACATAACTTTTGAAAACAGCTTGGAATAAGTGTTTCTCTTGTTTATTTCAGATGCAAATTGATATATATAGCTATATAAACCCTTTATTTGATGTTTGAAAACTGCTATTCAGAGCTCCAGCAGAATCTTAGAAAACGTCATTCTCTCAGTCTTAGAACATCAGTTTGAGACAATATTTCAGGTTAAACATAACTTTTGAAAACAGTTTTGAATAAGTGTTTCTCTTGTTTATTTCAGATGCAAATTGATATATATAGCTATATAAACCCTTTATTTGATGTTTGAAAACTGCTATTCAGAGCTCCAGCAGAATCTTAGAAAACGTCATTCTCTCAGTCTGAGAACATCAGTTTGAGACAATATTTCAGGTTAAACATAACTTTTGAAAACAGCTTCGAATGTGTTTCTCTTGTTTATTTCAGATGCAAATTGATATATATAGCTATATAAACCCTTTATTTGATGTTTGAAAACTGCTATTCAGAGCTCCAGCAGAATCTTAGAAAACGTCATTCTCTCAGTCTTAGAACATCAGTTTGAGACAATATTTCAGGTTAAACATAACTTTTGAAAACAGCTTGGAATAAGTGTTTCTCTTGTTTATTTCAGATGCAAATTGATATATATAGCTATATAAACCCTTTATTTGATGTTTGAAAACTGCTATTCAGAGCTCCAGCAGAATCTTAGAAAACGTCATTCTCTCAGTCTTAGAACATCAGTTTGAGACAATATTTCAGGTTAAACATAACTTTTGAAAACAGTTTTGAATAAGTGTTTCTCTTGTTTATTTCAGATGCAAATTGATATATATAGCTATATAAACCCTTTATTTGATGTTTGAAAACTGCTATTCAGAGCTCCAGCAGAATCTTAGAAAACGTCATTCTCTCAGTCTGAGAACATCAGTTTGAGACAATATTTCAGGTTAAACATAACTTTTGAAAACAGCTTCGAATAAGTGTTTCTCTTGTTTATTTCAGATGCAAATTGATATATATAGCTATATAAACCCTTTATTTGATGTTTGAAAACTGCTATTCAGAGCTCCAGCAGAATCTTAGAAAACGTCATTCTCTCAGTCTTAGAACATCAGTTTGAGACAATATTTCAGGTTAAACATAACTTTTGAAAACAGTTTCGAATAAGTGTTTCTCTTGTTTATTTCAGATGCAAATTGATATATATAGCTATATAAACCCTTTATTTGATGTTTGAAAACTGCTATTCAGAGCTCCAGCAGAATCTTAGAAAACGTCATTCTCTCAGTCTGAGAACATCAGTTTGAGACAATATTTCAGGTTAAACATAACTTTTGAAAACAGCTTCGAATGTGTTTCTCTTGTTTATTTCAGATGCAAATTGATATATATAGCTATATAAACCCTTTATTTGAGGTTTGAAAACTGTTATTCAGAGCTCCAGCAGAATCTTAGAAAACGTCATTCTCTCAGTCTGAGAACATCAATTTGAGACAATATTTCAGGTTAAACATAACTTTTGAAAACAGCTTCGAATAATTGTTTCTCTTGTTTATTTCAGATGCAAATTGATATATATAGCTATATAAGCCCTTTATTTGATGTTTGAAAACTGTTATTCAGAGCTCCAGCAGAATCTTGGAAAACGCCATTCTCTCAGTCTGAGAACATCAGTTTGAGACAATATTTCATTTTAACATAACTTTTGAAAACAGCTTCGAATAAGTGTTTCTCTTGTTTATTTCAGATGCAAATTGATATATATAGCTATATAAACCCTTTATTTGATGTTTGAAAACTGCTATTCAGAACTCCAGCAGAATCTTAGAAAACGTCATTCTCTCGGTCTGAGAACATCAGTTTGAGACAATATTTCAGGTTAAACATAACTTTTGAAAACAGCTTTGAATAAGTTTTTCTTTTGTTTATTTCAGATGCAAATTGATATATATAGCTATATAAACCCTTTATTTGATGTTTGAAAACTGCTATTCAGAGCTCCAGCAGAATCTTAGAAAACGTCATTCTCTCAGTCAGAGAACATCAGTTTGAGACAATATTTCAGGTTAAACATAACTTTTGAAAACAGCTTCGAATAAGTGTTTCTCTTGTTTATTTCAGATGCAAATTGATATATATAGCTATATAAACCCTTTATTTGATGTTTGAAAACTGCTATTCAGAGCTCCAGCAGAATCTTAGAAAACGTCATTCTCTCAGTCTGAGAACATCAGTTTGAGACAATATTTCAGGTTAAACATAACTTTTGAAAACAGCTTTGAATAAGTGTTTCTCTTGTTTATTTCGGATGCAAATTGATATATATAGCTATATAAACCCTTTATTTGATGTTTGAAAACTGCTATTCAGAGCTCCAGCAGAATCTTAGAAAACGTCATTCTCTCAGTCTGAGAACATCAGTTTGAGACAATATTTCAGGTTAAACATAACTTTTGAAAACAGCTTTGAATATGTTTTTCTCTTGTTTATTTCAGATGCAAATTGATATATATAGCTATATAAACCCTTTATTTGATGTTTTAAAACTGTTATTCAGAGCTCCAGCAGCATACTAGCCCGCGTTCACTACTTCCAAGACTGTGAAAACATTCTGAGACTCGCTCGGACTAGACAACGCAATGCTGTATCTACAAGACCGTTCTGGTGGACCTGTCAATCAAATTCAAAGGAGAAGACATGGTGGTGTTTGGTTTGTGCACCAGGTAGGGTGCTTGGGGGAATTGCATTGTGGAAAAAAAAAGAGAAATGTTGATAAAAAAAAAGAACCACAAGGTGGCGGGATTGGACATCAAATACATCTCAGTCTGAATACATCACATTTAGAGAAGGTCTCACTTAAACATATCCTTTGAAAACAGCTTCGAATAAGTGTTTCTCTTGTTTATTTCAGATGCAAATTGATATATATAGCTATATAAACCCTTTATTTGATGTTTGAAAACTGTTATTCAGAGCTCCAGCAGCATCTTAGCCCGCGTTCACTACTTCCAAGACTGTGAAAACATTCTGAGACTCGCTCGGACTAGACAACGCAATGCTGTATCTACAAGACCGTTCTGGTGGACCTGTCAATCAAATTCAAAGGAGAAGACATGGTGGTGTTTGGTTTGTGCACCAGGTAGGGTGCTTGGGGGAATTGCATTGTGGAAAAAAAAAGAGAAATGTTGATAAAAAAAAAGAACCACAAGGTGGCGGGATTGGACATCAAATACATCTCAGTCTGAATACATCACATTTAGAGAAGGTCTCACTTAAACATATCCTTTGAAAACAGCTTCGAATAAGTGTTTCTCTTGTTTATTTCAGATGCAAATTGATATATATAGCTATATAAACCCTTTATTTGATGTTTGAAAACTGCTATTCAGAGCTCCAGCAGAATCTTAGAAAACGTCATTCTCTCAGTCTGAGAACATCAGTTTGAGACAATATTTCAGGTTAACCATAACTTTTGAAAACAGCTTCGAATAAGTGTTTCTCTTGTTTATTTCAGATGGAAAATGATATAATAGCTATATAAACCCTTTATTTGATGTTTGAAAACTGCTATTCAGAGCTCCAGCAGAATCTTGGAAAACGTCATTCTCTCAGTCTGAGAACATCAGTTTGAGACAATATTTCAGGTTAAACATAACTTTTGAAAACAGCTTCGAATAAGTGTTTCTCTTGTTTATTTCAGATGCAAATTGATATATATAGCTATATAAACCCTTTATTTGATGTTTGAAAACTGCTATTCAGAGCTCCAGCAGAATCTTGGAAAACGTCATTCTCTCAGTCTGAGAACATCAGTTTGAGACAATATTTCAGGTTAAACATAACTTTTGAAAACAGCTTCGAATAAGTGTTTCTCTTGTTTATTTCAGATGCAAATTGATATATATAGCTATATCAACCCTTTATTTGATGTTTGAAAACGGTTATTCAGAGCTCCAGCAGAATCTTGGAAAACGTCATTCTCTCAGTCTGAGAACATCAGTTTGAGACAATATTTCAGGTTAAACATAACTTTTGAAAACAGCTTCGAATAAATGTTTCTCTTGTTTATTTCAGATGCAAATTGTTATATATAGCTATATAAACCCTTTATTTGATGTTTGAAAACTGCTATTCAGAGCTCCAGCAGCATATTAGCCCGCGTTCACTACTTCCAAGACTGTGAAAACATTCTGAGACTCGCTCGGACTAGACAACGCAATGCTGTATCTACAAGACCGTTCTGGTGGACCTGTCAATCAAATTCAAAGGAGAAGACATGGTGGTGTTTGGTTTGTGCACCAGGTAGGGTGCTTGGGGGAATTGCATTGTGGAAAAAAAAAGAGAAATGTTGATAAAAAAAAAGAACCACAAGGTGGCGGGATTGGACATCAAATACATCTCAGTCTGAATACATCACATTTAGAGAAGGTCTCACTTAAACATATCCTTTGAAAACAGCTTCGAATAAGTGTTTCTCTTGTTTATTTCAGATGCAAATTGATATATATAGCTATATAAACCCTTTATTTGATGTTTGAAAACTGCTATTCAGAACTCCAGCAGAATCTTAGAAAACGTCATTCTCTCAGTCAGAGAACATCAGTTTGAGACAATATTTCAGGTTAAACATAACTTTTGAAAACAGCTTTGAATAAGTTTTTCTCTTGTTTATTTCAGATGCAAATTGATATATATAGCTATATAAACCCTTTATTTGATGTTTGAAAACTGCTATTCAGAGCTCCAGCAGAATCTTAGAAAACGTCATTCTCTCAGTCTGAGAACATCAGTTTGAGACAATATTTCAGGTTAAACATAACTTTTGAAAACAGCTTTGAATAAGTGTTTCTCTTGTTTATTTCGGATGCAAATTGATATATATAGCTATATAAACCCTTTATTTGATGTTTGAAAACTGCTATTCAGAGCTCCAGCAGAATCTTAGAAAACGTCATTCTCTCAGTCTGAGAACATCAGTTTGAGACAATATTTCAGGTTAAACATAACTTTTGAAAACAGCTTTGAATATGTTTTTCTCTTGTTTATTTCAGATGCAAATTGATATATATAGCTATATAAACCCTTTATTTGATGTTTTAAAACTGTTATTCAGAGCTCCAGCAGCATACTAGCCCGCGTTCACTACTTCCAAGACTGTGAAAACATTCTGAGACTCGCTCGGACTAGACAACGCAATGCTGTATCTACAAGACCGTTCTGGTGGACCTGTCAATCAAATTCAAAGGAGAAGACATGGTGGTGTTTGGTTTGTGCACCAGGTAGGGTGCTTGGGGGAATTGCATTGTGGAAAAAAAAAGAGAAATGTTGATAAAAAAAAAGAACCACAAGGTGGCGGGATTGGACATCAAATACATCTCAGTCTGAATACATCACATTTAGAGAAGGTCTCACTTAAACATATCCTTTGAAAACAGCTTCGAATAAGTGTTTCTCTTGTTTATTTCAGATGCAAATTGATATATATAGCTATATAAACCCTTTATTTGATGTTTGAAAACTGTTATTCAGAGCTCCAGCAGCATCTTAGCCCGCGTTCACTACTTCCAAGACTGTGAAAACATTCTGAGACTCGCTCGGACTAGACAACGCAATGCTGTATCTACAAGACCGTTCTGGTGGACCTGTCAATCAAATTCAAAGGAGAAGACATGGTGGTGTTTGGTTTGTGCACCAGGTAGGGTGCTTGGGGGAATTGCATTGTGGAAAAAAAAAGAGAAATGTTGATAAAAAAGAAGAACCACAAGGTGGCGGGATTGGACATCAAATACATCTCAGTCTGAATACATCACATTTAGAGAAGGTCTCACTTAAACATATCCTTTGAAAACAGCTTCGAATAAGTGTTTCTCTTGTTTATTTCAGATGCAAATTGATATATATAGCTATATAAACCCTTTATTTGATGTTTGAAAACTGCTATTCAGAGCTCCAGCAGAATCTTAGAAAACGTCATTCTCTCAGTCTGAGAACATCAGTTTGAGACAATATTTCAGGTTAACCATAACTTTTGAAAACAGCTTCGAATAAGTGTTTCTCTTGTTTATTTCAGATGGAAAATGATATAATAGCTATATAAACCCTTTATTTGATGTTTGAAAACTGCTATTCAGAGCTCCAGCAGAATCTTGGAAAACGTCATTCTCTCAGTCTGAGAACATCAGTTTGAGACAATATTTCAGGTTAAACATAACTTTTGAAAACAGCTTCGAATAAGTGTTTCTCTTGTTTATTTCAGATGCAAATTGATATATATAGCTATATAAACCCTTTATTTGATGTTTGAAAACTGCTATTCAGAGCTCCAGCAGAATCTTGGAAAACGTCATTCTCTCAGTCTGAGAACATCAGTTTGAGACAATATTTCAGGTTAAACATAACTTTTGAAAACAGCTTCGAATAAGTGTTTCTCTTGTTTATTTCAGATGCAAATTGATATATATAGCTATATAAACCCTTTATTTGATGTTTGAAAACGGTTATTCAGAGCTCCAGCAGAATCTTGGAAAACGTCATTCTCTCAGTCTGAGAAGATCAGTTTGAGACAATATTTCAGGTTAAACATAACTTTTGAAAACAGCTTCGAATAAATGTTTCTCTTGTTTATTTCAGATGCAAATTGTTATATATAGCTATATAAACCCTTTATTTGATGTTTGAAAACTGCTATTCAGAGCTCCAGCAGAATCTTAGAAAACGTCATTCTCTCAGTCTGAGAACATCAGTTTGAGACAATATTTCAGGTTAACTATAACTTTTGAAAACAGCTTCGAATAAGTGTTTCTCTTGTTTATTTCAGATGGAAAATGATATAATAGCTATATAAACCCTTTATTTGATGTTTGAAAACTGCTATTCAGAGCTCCAGCAGAATCTTGGAAAACGTCATTCTCTCAGTCTGAGAACATCAGTTTGAGACAATATTTCAGGTTAAACATAACTTTTGAAAACAGCTTCGAATAAGTGTTTCTCTTGTTTATTTCAGATGCAAATTGATATATATAGCTATATAAACCCTTTATTTGATGTTTGAAAACTGCTATTCAGAGCTCCAGCAGAATCTTGGAAAACGTCATTCTCTCAGTCTGGGAACATCAGTTTGAGACAATATTTCAGGTTAAACATAACTTTTGAAAACAGCTTCGAATAAGTGTTTCTCTTGTTTATTTCAGATGCAAATTGATATATATAGCTATATCAACCCTTTATTTGATGTTTGAAAACGGTTATTCAGAGCTCCAGCAGAATCTTGGAAAACGTCATTCTCTCAGTCTGAGAAGATCAGTTTGAGACAATATTTCAGGTTAAACATAACTTTTGAAAACAGCTTCGAATAAATGTTTCTCTTGTTTATTTCAGATGCAAATTGTTATATATAGCTATATAAACCCTTTATTTGATGTTTGAAAACTGCTATTCAGAGCTCCAGCAGAATCTTAGAAAACGTCATTCTCTCGGTCTGAGAACATCAGTTTGAGACAATATTTCAGGTTAAACATAACTTTTGAAACCAGCTTCGAATAAGTGTTTCTCTTGTTTATTTCAGATGCAAATTGATATATATAGCTATATAAACCCTTTATTTGATGTTTGAAAACTGCTATTCAGAGCTCCAGCAGAATCTTAGAAAACGTCATTCTCTCAGTCTGAGAACATCATTTTGAGACAATGTTTCAGGTTAAACATAACTTTTGAAAACAGCTTTGAATAAGTTTTTCTCTTGTTTATTTCAGATGCAAATTGATATATATAGCTATATAAATCCTTTATTTGATGTTTGAAAACTGCTATTCAGAGCTCCAGCAGAATTTTAGAAAACGTCATTCTCTCAGTCTGAGAACATCAGTTTGAGACAATATTTCAGGTTAAACATAACTTTTGAAAACAGCTTCGAATAAGTGTTTCTCTTGTTTATTTCAGATGCAAATTGATATATATAGCTATATAAACCCTTTATTTGATGTTTGAAAACTGTTATTCAGAGCTCCAGCAGAATCTTGGAAAACGTCATTCTCTCAGTCTGAGAACATCAGTTTGAGACAATATTTCAGGTTAAACATAACTTTTGAAAACAGCTTCGAATAAATGTTTCTCTTGTTTATTTCAGATGCAAATTGATATATATAGCTATACAAACCCTTTATTTGATGTTTGAAAACTGCTATTCAGAGCTCCAGCAGAATCTTAGAAAACGTCATTCTCTCGGTCTGAGAACATCAGTTTGAGACAATATTTCAGGTTAAACATAACTTTTGAAAACAGCTTCGAATAAGTGTTTCTCTTGTTTATTTCAGATGCAAATTGATATATATAGCTATATAAACCCTTTATTTGATGTTTGAAAACTGCTATTCAGAGCTCCAGCAGAATCTTAGAAAACGTCATTCTCTCAGTCTGAGAACATCAGTTTGAGACAATATTTCAGGTTAAACATAACTTTTGAAAACAGCTTCGAATAAATGTTTCTCTTGTTTATTTCAGATGCAAATTGATATATATAGCTATATAAACCCTTTATTTGATGTTTGAAAACTGCTATTCAGAGCTCCAGCAGAATCTTAGAAAACGTCATTCTCTCAGTCTGAGAACATCAGTTTGAGACAATGTTTCAGGTTAAACATAACTTTTGAAAACAGCTTTGAATAAGTTTTTCTCTTGTTTATTTCAGATGCAAATTGATATATATAGCTATATAAATCCTTTATTTGATGTTTGAAAACTGCTATTCAGAGCTTCAGCAGAATCTTGGAAAACGTCATTCTCTCAGCCTGTGAAGATCAGTTTGAGACAATATTTCAGGTTAAACATAACTTTTGAAAACAGCTTCGAATAAATGTTTCTCTTGTTTATTTCAGATGCAAATTGTTATATATAGCTATATAAACCCTTTATTTGATGTTTGAAAACTGCTATTCAGAGCTCCAGCAGAATCTTAGAAAACGTCATTCTCTCAGTCTGAGAACATCAGTTCGAGACAATGTTTCAGGTTAAACATAACTTTTGAAAACAGCTTTGAATAAGTTTTTCTCTTGTTTATTTCAGATGCAAATTGATATATATAGCTATATAAATCCTTTATTTGATGTTTGAAAACTGCTATTCAGAGCTTCAGCAGAATCTTGGAAAACGTCATTCTCTCAGCCTGTGAAGATCAGTTTGAGACAATATTTCAGGTTAAACATAACTTTTGAAAACAGCTTCGAATAAATGTTTCTCTTGTTTATTTCAGATGCAAATTGTTATATATAGCTATATAAACCCTTTATTTGATGTTTGAAAACTGCTATTCAGAGCTCCAGCAGAATCTTAGAAAACGTCATTCTCTCGGTCTGAGAACATCAGTTTGAGACAATATTTCAGGTTAAACATAACTTTTGAAAACAGCTTTGAATAAGTTTTTCTCTTGTTTATTTCAGATGCAAATTGATATATATAGCTATATAAATCCTTTATTTGATGTTTGAAAACTGCTATTCAGAGCTTCAGCAGAATCTTGGAAAACGTCATTCTCTCAGCCTGTGAAGATCAGTTTGAGACAATATTTCAGGTTAAACATAACTTTTGAAAACAGCTTCGAATAAATGTTTCTCTTGTTTATTTCAGATGCAAATTGTTATATATAGCTATATAAACCCTTCATTTGATGTTTGAAAACTGCTATTCAGAGCTCCAGCAGAATCTTAGAAAACGTCATTCTCTCGGTCTGAGAACATCAGTTTGAGACAATATTTCAGGTTAAACATAACTTTTGAAAACAGCTTCGAATAAGTGTTTCTCTTGTTTATTTCTGATGCAAATTGATATATATAGCTATATAAACCCTTTATTTGATGTTTGAAAACTGCTATTCAGAGCTCCAGCAGAATCTTAGAAAACGTCATTCTCTCGGTCTGAGAACATCAGTTTGAGACAATATTTCAGGTTAAACATAACTTTTGAAAACAGCTTCGAATAAGTGTTTCTCTTGTTTATTTCAGATGCAAATTGATATATATAGCTATATAAACCCTTTATTTGATGTTTGAAAACTGCTATTCAGAGCTCCAGCAGAATCTTAGAAAACGTCATTCTCTCAGTCTGAGAACATCAGTTTGAGACAATATTTCAGGTTAAACATAACTTTTGAAAACAGCTTCGAATAAGTGTTTCTCTTGTTTATTTCAGATGCAAATTGATATATATAGCTATATAAACCCTTTATTTGATGTTTTAAAACTGTTATTCAGAGCTCCAGCAGAATCTTGGAAAACGTCATTCTCTCAGTCTGAGAAGATCAGTTTGAGACAATATTTCAGGTTAAACATAACTTTTGAAAACAGCTTCGAATAAATGTTTCTCTTGTTTATTTCAGATGCAAATTGATATATATAGCTATATAAACCCTTTATTTGATGTTTGAAAACTGCTATTCAGAGCTCCAGCAGAATCTTAGAAAACGTCATTCTCTCGGTCTGAGAACATCAGTTTGAGACAATATTTCAGGTTAAACATAACTTTTGAAAACAGCTTCGAATAAGTGTTTCTCTTGTTTATTTCAGATGCAAATTGATATATATAGCTATATAAACCCTTTATTTGATGTTTGAAAACTGCTATTCAGAGCTTCAGCAGAATCTTGGAAAACGTCATTCTCTCAGCCTGTGAAGATCAGTTTGAGACAATATTTCAGGTTAAACATAACTTTTGAAAACAGCTTCGAATAAATGTTTCTCTTGTTTATTTCAGATGCAAATTGATATATATAGCTATATAAACCCTTTATTTGATGTTTGAAAACTGCTATTCAGAGCTCCAGCAGAATCTTAGAAAACGTCATTCTCTCGGTCTGAGAACATCAGTTTGAGACAATATTTCAGGTTAAACATAACTTTTGAAAACAGCTTCGAATAAGTGTTTCTCTTGTTTATTTCAGATGCAAATTGATATATATAGCTATATAAACCCTTTATTTGATGTTTGAAAACTGCTATTCAGAGCTCCAGCAGAATCTTAGAAAACGTCATTCTCTCAGTCTGAGAACATCAGTTTGAGACAATATTTCAGGTTAAACATAACTTTTGAAAACAGCTTCGAATAAATGTTTCTCTTGTTTATTTCAGATGCAAATTGATATATATAGCTATATAAACCCTTTATTTGATGTTTGAAAACTGCTATTCAGAGCTCCAGCAGAATCTTAGAAAACGTCATTCTCTCAGTCTGAGAACATCAGTTTGAGACAATGTTTCAGGTTAAACATAACTTTTGAAAACAGCTTTGAATAAGTTTTTCTCTTGTTTATTTCAGATGCAAATTGATATATATAGCTATATAAATCCTTTATTTGATGTTTGAAAACTGCTATTCAGAGCTTCAGCAGAATCTTGGAAAACGTCATTCTCTCAGCCTGTGAAGATCAGTTTGAGACAATATTTCAGGTTAAACATAACTTTTGAAAACAGCTTCGAATAAGTGTTTCTCTTGTTTATTTCTGATGCAAATTGATATATATAGCTATATAAGCCCTTTATTTGATGTTTGAAAACTGCTATTCAGAGCTTCAGCAGAATCTTGGAAAACGTCATTCTCTCAGCCTGTGAAGATCAGTTTGAGACAATATTTCAGGTTTAACATAACTTTTGAAAACAGCTTCGAATAAATGTTTCTCTTGTTTATTTCAGATGCAAATTGTTATATATAGCTATATAAACCCTTTATTTGATGTTTGAAAACTGCTATTCAGAGCTCCAGCAGAATCTTAGAAAACGTCATTCTCTCGGTCTGAGAACATCAGTTTGAGACAATATTTCAGGTTAAACATAACTTTTGAAAACAGCTTCGAATAAGTGTTTCTCTTGTTTATTTCAGATGCAAATTGATATATATAGCTATATAAACCCTTTATTTGATGTTTGAAAACTGCTATTCAGAGCTTCAGCAGAATCTTGGAAAACGTCATTCTCTCAGCCTGTGAAGATCAGTTTGAGACAATATTTCAGGTTAAACATAACTTTTGAAAACAGCTTCGAATAAATGTTTCTCTTGTTTATTTCAGATGCAAATTGATATATATAGCTATATAAACCCTTTATTTGATGTTTGAAAACTGCTATTCAGAGCTCCAGCAGAATCTTAGAAAACGTCATTCTCTCAGTCTGAGAACATCAGTTTGAGACAATGTTTCAGGTTAAACATAACTTTTGAAAACAGCTTTGAATAAGTTTTTCTCTTGTTTATTTCAGATGCAAATTGATATATATAGCTATATAAATCCTTTATTTGATGTTTGAAAACTGCTATTCAGAGCTTCAGCAGAATCTTGGAAAACGTCATTCTCTCAGCCTGTGAAGATCAGTTTGAGACAATATTTCAGGTTAAACATAACTTTTGAAAACAGCTTCGAATAAATGTTTCTCTTGTTTATTTCAGATGCAAATTGTTATATATAGCTATATAAACCCTTTATTTGATGTTTGAAAACTGCTATTCAGAGCTCCAGCAGAATCTTAGAAAACGTCATTCTCTCGGTCTGAGAACATCAGTTTGAGACAATATTTCAGGTTAAACATAACTTTTGAAAACAGCTTTGAATAAGTTTTTCTCTTGTTTATTTCAGATGCAAATTGATATATATAGCTATATAAACCCTTTTATTTGATGTTTGAAAACTGCTATTCAGAGCTTCAGCAGAATCTTGGAAAACGTCATTCTCTCAGCCTGTGAAGATCAGTTTGAGACAATATTTCAGGTTAAACATAACTTTTGAAAACAGCTTCGAATAAATGTTTCTCTTGTTTATTTCAGATGCAAATTGATATATATAGCTATATAAACCCTTTATTTGATGTTTGAAAACTGCTATTCAGAGCTCCAGCAGAATCTTAGAAAACGTCATTCTCTCGGTCTGAGAACATCAGTTTGAGACAATATTTCAGGTTAAACATAACTTTTGAAAACAGCTTCGAATAAGTGTTTCTCTTGTTTATTTCAGATGCAAATTGATATATATAGCTATATAAACCCTTTATTTGATGTTTGAAAACTGCTATTCAGAGCTCCAGCAGAATCTTGGAAAACGTCATTCTCTCAGCCTGTGAAGATCAGTTTGAGACAGTATTTCATGTTAAACATAACTTTTGAAAACAGCTTCGAATAAGTGTTTCTCTTGTTTATTTCAGATGCAAATTGATATATATAGCTATATAAACCCTTTATTTGATGTTTGAAAACTGCTATTCAGAGCTCCAGCAGAATCTTAGAAAACGTCATTCTCTCGGTCTGAGAACATCAGTTTGAGACAATATTTCAGGTTAAACATAACTTTTGAAAACAGCTTCGAATAAGTGTTTCTCTTGTTTATTTCTGATGCAAATTGATATATATAGCTATATAAACCCTTTATTTGATGTTTGAAAACTGCTATTCAGAGCTCCAGCAGAATCTTAGAAAACGTCATTCTCTCGGTCTGAGAACATCAGTTTGAGACAATATTTCAGGTTAAACATAACTTTTGAAACCAGCTTCGAATAAGTGTTTCTCTTGTTTATTTCAGATGCAAATTGATATATATAGCTATATAAGCCCTTTATTTGATGTTTGAAAACTGCTATTCAGAGCTTCAGCAGAATCTTGGAAAACGTCATTCTCTCAGCCTGTGAAGATCAGTTTGAGACAATATTTCAGGTTTAACATAACTTTTGAAAACAGCTTCGAATAAATGTTTCTCTTGTTTATTTCAGATGCAAATTGTTATATATAGCTATATAAACCCTTTATTTGATGTTTGAAAACTGCTATTCAGAGCTCCAGCAGAATCTTAGAAAACGTCATTCTCTCAGTCTGAGAACATCAGTTTGAGACAATGTTTCAGGTTAAACATAACTTTTGAAAACAGCTTTGAATAAGTTTTTCTCTTGTTTATTTCAGATGCAAATTGATATATATAGCTATATAAACCCTTTATTTGATGTTTGAAAACTGCTATTCAGAGCTCCAGCAGAATCTTAGAAAACGTCATTCTCTCAGTCTGAGAACATCAGTTTGAGACAATGTTTCAGGTTAAACATAACTTTTGAAAACAGCTTTGAATAAGTTTTTCTCTTGTTTATTTCAGATGCAAATTGATATATATAGCTATATAAATCCTTTATTTGATGTTTGAAAACTGCTATTCAGAGCTCCAGCAGAATTTTAGAAAACGTCATTCTCTCAGTCTGAGAACATCAGTTTGAGACAATATTTCAGGTTAAACATAACTTTTGAAAACAGCTTCGAATAAGTGTTTCTCTTGTTTATTTCAGATGCAAATTGATATATATAGCTATATAAACCCTTTATTTGATGTTTGAAAACTGCTATTCAGAGCTCCAGCAGAATCTTAGAAAACGTCATTCTCTCGGTCTGAGAACATCAGTTTGAGACAATATTTCAGGTTAAACATAACTTTTGAAAACAGCTTCGAATAAGTGTTTCTCTTGTTTATTTCAGATGCAAATTGATATATATAGCTATATAAACCCTTTATTTGATGTTTGAAAACTGCTATTCAGAGCTCCAGCAGAATCTTAGAAAACGTCATTCTCTCAGTCTGAGAACATCAGTTTGAGACAATATTTTAGGTTAAACATAACTTTTGAAAACAGCTTCGAATAAATGTTTCTCTTGTTTATTTCAGATGCAAATTGATATATATAGCTATATAAACCCTTTATTTGATGTTTGAAAACTGCTATTCAGAGCTCCAGCAGAATCTTAGAAAACGTCATTCTCTCAGTTTGAGAACATCAGTTTGAGACAATGTTTCAGGTTAAACATAACTTTTGAAAACAGCTTTGAATAAGTTTTTCTCTTGTTTATTTCAGATGCAAATTGATATATATAGCTATATAAATCCTTTATTTGATGTTTGAAAACTGCTATTCAGAGCTTCAGCAGAATCTTGGAAAACGTCATTCTCTCAGCCTGTGAAGATCAGTTTGAGACAATATTTCAGGTTAAACATAACTTTTGAAAACAGCTTCGAATAAATGTTTCTCTTGTTTATTTCAGATGCAAATTGTTATATATAGCTATATAAACCCTTCATTTGATGTTTGAAAACTGCTATTCAGAGCTCCAGCAGAATCTTAGAAAACGTCATTCTCTCGGTCTGAGAACATCAGTTTGAGACAATATTTCAGGTTAAACATAACTTTTGAAACCAGCTTCGAATAAGTGTTTCTCTTGTTTATTTCAGATGCAAATTGATATATATAGCTATATAAACCCTTTATTTGATGTTTGAAAACTGCTATTCAGAGCTCCAGCAGAATCTTAGAAAACGTCATTCTCTCAGTCTGAGAACATCATTTTGAGACAATGTTTCAGGTTAAACATAACTTTTGAAAACAGCTTTGAATAAGTTTTTCTCTTGTTTATTTCAGATGCAAATTGATATATATAGCTATATAAATCCTTTATTTGATGTTTGAAAACTGCTATTCAGAGCTCCAGCAGAATTTTAGAAAACGTCATTCTCTCAGTCTGAGAACATCAGTTTGTGACAATATTTCAGGTTAAACATAACTTTTGAAAACAGCTTCGAATAAGTGTTTCTCTTGTTTATTTCAGATGCAAATTGATATATATAGCTATATAAACCCTTTATTTGATGTTTGAAAACTGCTATTCAGAGCTCCAGCAGAATCTTAGAAAACGTCATTCTCTCGGTCTGAGAACATCAGTTTGAGACAATATTTCAGGTTAAACATAACTTTTGAAAACAGCTTCGAATAAGTGTTTCTCTTGTTTATTTCAGATGCAAATTGATATATATAGCTATATAAACCCTTTATTTGATGTTTGAAAACTGCTATTCAGAGCTCCAGCAGAATCTTAGAAAACGTCATTCTCTCAGTCTGAGAACATCAGTTTGAGACAATATTTCAGGTTAAACATAACTTTTGAAAACAGCTTCGAATAAATGTTTCTCTTGTTTATTTCAGATGCAAATTGATATATATAGCTATATAAACCCTTTATTTGATGTTTGAAAACTGCTATTCAGAGCTCCAGCAGAATCTTAGAAAACGTCATTCTCTCGGTCTGAGAACATCAGTTTGAGACAATATTTCAGGTTAAACATAACTTTTGAAAACAGCTTCGAATAAGTGTTTCTCTTGTTTATTTCAGATGCAAATTGATATATATAGCTATATAAACCCTTTATTTGATGTTTGAAAACTGCTATTCAGAGCTCCAGCAGAATCTTAGAAAACGTCATTCTCTCGGTCTGAGAACATCAGTTTGAGACAATATTTCAGGTTAAACATAACTTTTGAAAACAGCTTTGAATAAGTTTTTCTCTTGTTTATTTCAGATGCAAATTGATATATATAGCTATATAAACCCTTTTATTTGATGTTTGAAAACTGCTATTCAGAGCTTCAGCAGAATCTTGGAAAACGTCATTCTCTCAGCCTGTGAAGATCAGTTTGAGACAATATTTCAGGTTAAACATAACTTTTGAAAACAGCTTCGAATAAATGTTTCTCTTGTTTATTTCAGATGCAAATTGATATATATAGCTATATAAACCCTTTATTTGATGTTTGAAAACTGCTATTCAGAGCTCCAGCAGAATCTTAGAAAACGTCATTCTCTCGGTCTGAGAACATCAGTTTGAGACAATATTTCAGGTTAAACATAACTTTTGAAAACAGCTTCGAATAAGTGTTTCTCTTGTTTATTTCAGATGCAAATTGATATATATAGCTATATAAACCCTTTATTTGATGTTTGAAAACTGCTATTCAGAGCTCCAGCAGAATCTTGGAAAACGTCATTCTCTCAGCCTGTGAAGATCAGTTTGAGACAGTATTTCATGTTAAACATAACTTTTGAAAACAGCTTCGAATAAGTGTTTCTCTTGTTTATTTCAGATGCAAATTGATATATATAGCTATATAAACCCTTTATTTGATGTTTGAAAACTGCTATTCAGAGCTCCAGCAGAATCTTAGAAAACGTCATTCTCTCGGTCTGAGAACATCAGTTTGAGACAATATTTCAGGTTAAACATAACTTTTGAAAACAGCTTCGAATAAGTGTTTCTCTTGTTTATTTCTGATGCAAATTGATATATATAGCTATATAAACCCTTTATTTGATGTTTGAAAACTGCTATTCAGAGCTCCAGCAGAATCTTAGAAAACGTCATTCTCTCGGTCTGAGAACATCAGTTTGAGACAATATTTCAGGTTAAACATAACTTTTGAAACCAGCTTCGAATAAGTGTTTCTCTTGTTTATTTCAGATGCAAATTGATATATATAGCTATATAAGCCCTTTATTTGATGTTTGAAAACTGCTATTCAGAGCTTCAGCAGAATCTTGGAAAACGTCATTCTCTCAGCCTGTGAAGATCAGTTTGAGACAATATTTCAGGTTTAACATAACTTTTGAAAACAGCTTCGAATAAATGTTTCTCTTGTTTATTTCAGATGCAAATTGTTATATATAGCTATATAAACCCTTTATTTGATGTTTGAAAACTGCTATTCAGAGCTCCAGCAGAATCTTAGAAAACGTCATTCTCTCAGTCTGAGAACATCAGTTTGAGACAATGTTTCAGGTTAAACATAACTTTTGAAAACAGCTTTGAATAAGTTTTTCTCTTGTTTATTTCAGATGCAAATTGATATATATAGCTATATAAACCCTTTATTTGATGTTTGAAAACTGCTATTCAGAGCTCCAGCAGAATCTTAGAAAACGTCATTCTCTCAGTCTGAGAACATCAGTTTGAGACAATGTTTCAGGTTAAACATAACTTTTGAAAACAGCTTTGAATAAGTTTTTCTCTTGTTTATTTCAGATGCAAATTGATATATATAGCTATATAAATCCTTTATTTGATGTTTGAAAACTGCTATTCAGAGCTCCAGCAGAATTTTAGAAAACGTCATTCTCTCAGTCTGAGAACATCAGTTTGAGACAATATTTCAGGTTAAACATAACTTTTGAAAACAGCTTCGAATAAGTGTTTCTCTTGTTTATTTCAGATGCAAATTGATATATATAGCTATATAAACCCTTTATTTGATGTTTGAAAACTGCTATTCAGAGCTCCAGCAGAATCTTAGAAAACGTCATTCTCTCGGTCTGAGAACATCAGTTTGAGACAATATTTCAGGTTAAACATAACTTTTGAAAACAGCTTCGAATAAGTGTTTCTCTTGTTTATTTCAGATGCAAATTGATATATATAGCTATATAAACCCTTTATTTGATGTTTGAAAACTGCTATTCAGAGCTCCAGCAGAATCTTAGAAAACGTCATTCTCTCAGTCTGAGAACATCAGTTTGAGACAATATTTTAGGTTAAACATAACTTTTGAAAACAGCTTCGAATAAATGTTTCTCTTGTTTATTTCAGATGCAAATTGATATATATAGCTATATAAACCCTTTATTTGATGTTTGAAAACTGCTATTCAGAGCTCCAGCAGAATCTTAGAAAACGTCATTCTCTCAGTTTGAGAACATCAGTTTGAGACAATGTTTCAGGTTAAACATAACTTTTGAAAACAGCTTTGAATAAGTTTTTCTCTTGTTTATTTCAGATGCAAATTGATATATATAGCTATATAAATCCTTTATTTGATGTTTGAAAACTGCTATTCAGAGCTTCAGCAGAATCTTGGAAAACGTCATTCTCTCAGCCTGTGAAGATCAGTTTGAGACAATATTTCAGGTTAAACATAACTTTTGAAAACAGCTTCGAATAAATGTTTCTCTTGTTTATTTCAGATGCAAATTGTTATATATAGCTATATAAACCCTTCATTTGATGTTTGAAAACTGCTATTCAGAGCTCCAGCAGAATCTTAGAAAACGTCATTCTCTCGGTCTGAGAACATCAGTTTGAGACAATATTTCAGGTTAAACATAACTTTTGAAACCAGCTTCGAATAAGTGTTTCTCTTGTTTATTTCAGATGCAAATTGATATATATAGCTATATAAACCCTTTATTTGATGTTTGAAAACTGCTATTCAGAGCTCCAGCAGAATCTTAGAAAACGTCATTCTCTCAGTCTGAGAACATCATTTTGAGACAATGTTTCAGGTTAAACATAACTTTTGAAAACAGCTTTGAATAAGTTTTTCTCTTGTTTATTTCAGATGCAAATTGATATATATAGCTATATAAATCCTTTATTTGATGTTTGAAAACTGCTATTCAGAGCTCCAGCAGAATTTTAGAAAACGTCATTCTCTCAGTCTGAGAACATCAGTTTGTGACAATATTTCAGGTTAAACATAACTTTTGAAAACAGCTTCGAATAAGTGTTTCTCTTGTTTATTTCAGATGCAAATTGTTATATATAGCTATATAAACCCTTTATTTGATGTTTGAAAACTGCTATTCAGAGCTCCAGCAGAATCTTAGAAAACGTCATTCTCTCGGTCTGAGAACATCAGTTTGAGACAATATTTCAGGTTAAACATAACTTTTGAAAACAGCTTCGAATAAGTGTTTCTCTTGTTTATTTCAGATGCAAATTGATATATATAGCTATATAAACCCTTTATTTGATGTTTGAAAACTGCTATTCAGAGCTCCAGCAGAATCTTAGAAAACGTCATTCTCTCAGTCTGAGAACATCAGTTTGAGACAATATTTCAGGTTAAACATAACTTTTGAAAACAGCTTCGAATAAATGTTTCTCTTGTTTATTTCAGATGCAAATTGATATATATAGCTATATAAACCCTTTATTTGATGTTTGAAAACTGCTATTCAGAGCTCCAGCAGAATCTTAGAAAACGTCATTCTCTCGGTCTGAGAACATCAGTTTGAGACAATATTTCAGGTTAAACATAACTTTTGAAAACAGCTTCGAATAAGTGTTTCTCTTGTTTATTTCAGATGCAAATTGATATATATAGCTATATAAACCCTTTATTTGATGTTTGAAAACTGCTATTCAGAGCTCCAGCAGAATCTTAGAAAACGTCATTCTCTCAGTCTGAGAACATCAGTTTGAGACAATATTTCAGGTTAAACATAACTTTTGAAAACAGCTTCGAATAAATGTTTCTCTTGTTTATTTCAGATGCAAATTGATATATATAGCTATATAAACCCTTTATTTGATGTTTGAAAACTGCTATTCAGAGCTCCAGCAGAATCTTAGAAAACGTCATTCTCTCAGTCTGAGAACATCAGTTTGAGACAATGTTTCAGGTTAAACATAACTTTTGAAAACAGCTTTGAATAAGTTTTTCTCTTGTTTATTTCAGATGCAAATTGATATATATAGCTATATAAACCCTTTATTTGATGTTTGAAAACTGCTATTCAGAGCTTCAGCAGAATCTTGGAAAACGTCATTCTCTCAGCCTGTGAAGATCAGTTTGAGACAATATTTCAGGTTAAACATAACTTTTGAAAACAGCTTCGAATAAATGTTTCTCTTGTTTATTTCAGATGCAAATTGATATATATAGCTATATAAACCCTTTATTTGATGTTTGAAAACTGCTATTCAGAGCTCCAGCAGAATCTTAGAAAACGTCATTCTCTCGGTCTGAGAACATCAGTTTGAGACAATATTTCAGGTTAAACATAACTTTTGAAAACAGCTTCGAATAAGTGTTTCTCTTGTTTATTTCTGATGCAAATTGATATATATAGCTATATAAACCCTTTATTTGATGTTTGAAAACTGCTATTCAGAGCTCCAGCAGAATCTTAGAAAACGTCATTCTCTCGGTCTGAGAACATCAGTTTGAGACAATATTTCAGGTTAAACATAACTTTTGAAACCAGCTTCGAATAAGTGTTTCTCTTGTTTATTTCAGATGCAAATTGATATATATAGCTATATAAGCCCTTTATTTGATGTTTGAAAACTGCTATTCAGAGCTTCAGCAGAATCTTGGAAAACGTCATTCTCTCAGCCTGTGAAGATCAGTTTGAGACAATATTTCAGGTTTAACATAACTTTTGAAAACAGCTTCGAATAAATGTTTCTCTTGTTTATTTCAGATGCAAATTGTTATATATAGCTATATAAACCCTTTATTTGATGTTTGAAAACTGCTATTCAGAGCTCCAGCAGAATCTTAGAAAACGTCATTCTCTCAGTCTGAGAACATCAGTTTGAGACAATATTTCAGGTTAAACATAACTTTTGAAAACAGCTTCGAATAAGTGTTTCTCTTGTTTATTTCAGATGCAAATTGATATATATAGCTATGTAAACCCTTTATTTGATGTTTTAAAACTGTTATTCAGAGCTCCAGCAGAATCTTGGAAAACGTCATTCTCTCAGTCTGAGAAGATCAGTTTGAGACAATATTTCAGGTTAAACATAACTTTTGAAAACAGCTTCGAATAAATGTTTCTCTTGTTTATTTCAGATGCAAATTGATATATATAGCTATATAAACCCTTTATTTGATGTTTGAAAACTGCTATTCAGAGCTCCAGCAGAATCTTAGAAAACGTCATTCTCTCAGTCTGAGAACATCAGTTTGAGACAATGTTTCAGGTTAAACATAACTTTTGAAAACAGCTTTGAATAAGTTTTTCTCTTGTTTATTTCAGATGCAAATTGATATATATAGCTATATAAATCCTTTATTTGATGTTTGAAAACTGCTATTCAGAGCTTCAGCAGAATCTTGGAAAACGTCATTCTCTCAGCCTGTGAAGATCAGTTTGAGACAATATTTCAGGTTAAACATAACTTTTGAAAACAGCTTCGAATAAATGTTTCTCTTGTTTATTTCAGATGCAAATTGTTATATATAGCTATATAAACCCTTTATTTGATGTTTGAAAACTGCTATTCAGAGCTCCAGCAGAATCTTAGAAAACGTCATTCTCTCGGTCTGAGAACATCAGTTTGAGACAATATTTCAGGTTAAACATAACTTTTGAAAACAGCTTCGAATAAGTGTTTCTCTTGTTTATTTCAGATGCAAATTGATATATATAGCTATATAAACCCTTTATTTGATGTTTGAAAACTGCTATTCAGAGCTTCAGCAGAATCTTGGAAAACGTCATTCTCTCAGCCTGTGAAGATCAGTTTGAGACAATATTTCAGGTTAAACATAACTTTTGAAAACAGCTTCGAATAAATGTTTCTCTTGTTTATTTCAGATGCAAATTGATATATATAGCTATATAAACCCTTTATTTGATGTTTGAAAACTGCTATTCAGAGCTCCAGCAGAATCTTAGAAAACGTCATTCTCTCGGTCTGAGAACATCAGTTTGAGACAATATTTCAGGTTAAACATAACTTTTGAAAACAGCTTCGAATAAGTGTTTCTCTTGTTTATTTCAGATGCAAATTGATATATATAGCTATATAAACCCTTTATTTGATGTTTGAAAACTGCTATTCAGAGCTCCAGCAGAATCTTAGAAAACGTCATTCTCTCGGTCTGAGAACATCAGTTTGAGACAATATTTCAGGTTAAACATAACTTTTGAAACCAGCTTCGAATAAGTGTTTCTCTTGTTTATTTCAGATGCAAATTGATATATATAGCTATATAAACCCTTTATTTGATGTTTGAAAACTGCTATTCAGAGCTCCAGCAGAATCTTAGAAAACGTCATTCTCTCAGTCTGAGAACATCATTTTGAGACAATGTTTCAGGTTAAACATAACTTTTGAAAACAGCTTTGAATAAGTTTTTCTCTTGTTTATTTCAGATGCAAATTGATATATATAGCTATATAAATCCTTTATTTGATGTTTGAAAACTGCTATTCAGAGCTCCAGCAGAATTTTAGAAAACGTCATTCTCTCAGTCTGAGAACATCAGTTTGAGACAATATTTCAGGTTAAACATAACTTTTGAAAACAGCTTCGAATAAGTGTTTCTCTTGTTTATTTCAGATGCAAATTGATATATATAGCTATATAAACCCTTTATTTGATGTTTGAAAACTGCTATTCAGAGCTCCAGCAGAATCTTAGAAAACGTCATTCTCTCAGTCTGAGAACATCAGTTTGAGACAATATTTCAGGTTAAACATAACTTTTGAAAACAGCTTCGAATAAATGTTTCTCTTGTTTATTTCAGATGCAAATTGATATATATAGCTATATAAACCCTTTATTTGATGTTTGAAAACTGCTATTCAGAGCTCCAGTAGAATCTTAGAAAACGTCATTCTCTCAGTCTGAGAACATCAGTTTGAGACAATGTTTCAGGTTAAACATAACTTTTGAAAACAGCTTTGAATAAGTTTTTCTCTTGTTTATTTCAGATGCAAATTGATATATATAGCTATATAAATCCTTTATTTGATGTTTGAAAACTGCTATTCAGAGCTTCAGCAGAATCTTGGAAAACGTCATTCTCTCAGCCTGTGAAGATCAGTTTGAGACAATATTTCAGGTTAAACATAACTTTTGAAAACAGCTTCGAATAAATGTTTCTCTTGTTTATTTCAGATGCAAATTGTTATATGTAGCTATATAAACCCTTTATTTGATGTTTGAAAACTGCTATTCAGAGCTCCAGCAGAATCTTAGAAAACGTCATTCTCTCGGTCTGTGAAGATCAGTTTGAGACAGTATTTCATGTTAAACATAACTTTTGAAAACAGCTTCGAATAAGTGTTTCTCTTGTTTATTTCAGATGCAAATTGATATATATAGCTATATAAACCCTTTATTTGATGTTTGAAAACTGCTATTCAGAGCTTCAGCAGAATCTTGGAAAACGTCATTCTCTCAGCCTGTGAAGATCAGTTTGAGACAATATTTCAGGTTAAACATAACTTTTGAAAACAGCTTCGAATAAATGTTTCTCTTGTTTATTTCAGATGCAAATTGATATATATAGCTATATAAACCCTTTATTTGATGTTTGAAAACTGCTATTCAGAGCTCCAGCAGAATCTTAGAAAACGTCATTCTCTCGGTCTGAGAACATCAGTTTGAGACAATATTTCAGGTTAAACATAACTTTTGAAAACAGCTTCGAATAAGTGTTTCTCTTGTTTATTTCAGATGCAAATTGATATATATAGCTATATAAACCCTTTATTTGATGTTTGAAAACTGCTATTCAGAGCTCCAGCAGAATCTTAGAAAACGTCATTCTCTCGGTCTGAGAACATCAGTTTGAGACAATATTTCAGGTTAAACATAACTTTTGAAAACAGCTTTGAATAAGTTTTTCTCTTGTTTATTTCAGATGCAAATTGATATATATAGCTATATAAATCCTTTATTTGATGTTTGAAAACTGCTATTCAGAGCTCCAGCAGAATTTTAGAAAACGTCATTCTCTCAGTCTGAGAACATCAGTTTGAGACAATATTTCAGGTTAAACATAACTTTTGAAAACAGCTTCGAATAAGTGTTTCTCTTGTTTATTTCAGATGCAAATTGATATATATAGCTATATAAACCCTTTATTTGATGTTTGAAAACTGCTATTCAGAGCTCCAGCAGAATCTTAGAAAACGTCATTCTCTCAGTCTGAGAACATCAGTTTGAGACAATATTTCAGGTTAAACATAACTTTTGAAAACAGCTTCGAATAAATGTTTCTCTTGTTTATTTCAGATGCAAATTGATATATATAGCTATATAAACCCTTTATTTGATGTTTGAAAACTGCTATTCAGAGCTCCAGCAGAATCTTAGAAAACGTCATTCTCTCAGTCTGAGAACATCAGTTTGAGACAATGTTTCAGGTTAAACATAACTTTTGAAAACAGCTTTGAATAAGTTTTTCTCTTGTTTATTTCAGATGCAAATTGATATATATAGCTATATAAATCCTTTATTTGATGTTTGAAAACTGCTATTCAGAGCTTCAGCAGAATCTTGGAAAACGTCATTCTCTCAGCCTGTGAAGATCAGTTTGAGACAATATTTCAGGTTAAACATAACTTTTGAAAACAGCTTCGAATAAATGTTTCTCTTGTTTATTTCAGATGCAAATTGTTATATATAGCTATATAAACCCTTTATTTGATGTTTGAAAACTGCTATTCAGAGCTCCAGCAGAATCTTAGAAAACGTCATTCTCTCGGTCTGAGAACATCAGTTTGAGACAATATTTCAGGTTAAACATAACTTTTGAAAACAGCTTTGAATAAGTTTTTCTCTTGTTTATTTCAGATGCAAATTGATATATATAGCTATATAAACCCTTTATTTGATGTTTGACAACTGCTATTCAGAGCTTCAGCAGAATATTGGAAAACGTCATTCTCTCAGCCTGTGAAGATCAGTTTGAGACAATATTTCAGGTTAAACATAACTTTTGAAAACAGCTTCGAATAAATGTTTCTCTTGTTTATTTCAGATGCAAATTGATATATATAGCTATATAAACCCTTTATTTGATGTTTGAAAACTGCTATTCAGAGCTCCAGCAGAATCTTAGAAAACGTCATTCTCTCGGTCTGAGAACATCAGTTTGAGACAATATTTCAGGTTAAACATAACTTTTGAAAACAGCTTCGAATAAGTGTTTCTCTTGTTTATTTCAGATGCAAATTGATATATATAGCTATATAAACCCTTTATTTGATGTTTGAAAACTGCTATTCAGAGCTCCAGCAGAATCTTGGAAAACGTCATTCTCTCAGCCTGTGAAGATCAGTTTGAGACAGTATTTCATGTTAAACATAACTTTTGAAAACAGCTTCGAATAAGTGTTTCTCTTGTTTATTTCAGATGCAAATTGATATATATAGCTATATAAACCCTTTATTTGATGTTTGAAAACTGCTATTCAGAGCTCCAGCAGAATCTTAGAAAACGTCATTCTCTCGGTCTGAAAACATCAGTTTGAGACAATATTTCAGGTTAAACATAACTTTTGAAAACAGGTTCGAATAAATGTTTCTCTTGTTTATTTCAGATGCAAATTGATATATATAGCTATATAAACCCTTTATTTGATGTTTGAAAACTGCTATTCAGAGCTCCAGCAGAATCTTAGAAAACGTCATTCTCTCGGTCTGAGAACATCAGTTTGAGACAATATTTCAGGTTAAACATAACTTTTGAAAACAGCTTCGAATAAATGTTTCTCTTGTTTATTTCAGATGCAAATTGATATATATAGCTATATAAACCCTTTATTTGATGTTTGAAAACTGCTATTCAGAGCTCCAGCAGAATCTTAGAAAACGTCATTCTCTCGGTCTGAGAACATCAGTTTGAGACAATATTTCAGGTTAAACATAACTTTTGAAACCAGCTTCGAATAAGTGTTTCTCTTGTTTATTTCAGATGCAAATTGATATATATAGCTATATAAACCCTTTATTTGATGTTTGAAAACTGCTATTCAGAGCTCCAGCAGAATCTTAGAAAACGTCATTCTCTCAGTCTGAGAACATCATTTTGAGACAATGTTTCAGGTTAAACATAACTTTTGAAAACAGCTTTGAATAAGTTTTTCTCTTGTTTATTTCAGATGCAAATTGTTATATATAGCTATATAAACCCTTTATTTGATGTTTGAAAACTGCTATTCAGAGCTCCAGCAGAATCTTAGAAAACGTCATTCTCTCGGTCTGAGAACATCAGTTTGAGACAATATTTCAGGTTAAACATAACTTTTGAAAACAGCTTCGAATAAGTGTTTCTCTTGTTTATTTCAGATGCAAATTGATATATATAGCTATATAAACCCTTTATTTGATGTTTGAAAACTGCTATTCAGAGCTCCAGCAGAATCTTAGAAAACGTCATTCTCTCAGTCTGAGAACATCAGTTTGAGACAATATTTCAGGTTAAACATAACTTTTGAAAACAGCTTCGAATAAATGTTTCTCTTGTTTATTTCAGATGCAAATTGATATATATAGCTATATAAACCCTTTATTTGATGTTTGAAAACTGCTATTCAGAGCTCCAGCAGAATCTTAGAAAACGTCATTCTCTCAGTCTGAGAACATCAGTTTGAGACAATGTTTCAGGTTAAACATAACTTTTGAAAACAGCTTTGAATAAGTTTTTCTCTTGTTTATTTCAGATGCAAATTGATATATATAGCTATATAAATCCTTTATTTGATGTTTGAAAACTGCTTTTCAGAGCTTCAGCAGAATCTTGGAAAACGTCATTCTCTCAGCCTGTGAAGATCAGTTTGAGACAATATTTCAGGTTAAACATAACTTTTGAAAACAGCTTCGAATAAATGTTTCTCTTGTTTATTTCAGATGCAAATTGTTATATATAGCTATATAAACCCTTTATTTGATGTTTGAAAACTGCTATTCAGAGCTCCAGCAGAATCTTAGAAAACGTCATTCTCTCGGTCTGAGAACATCAGTTTGAGACAATATTTCAGGTTAAACATAACTTTTGAAAACAGCTTTGAATAAGTTTTTCTCTTGTTTATTTCAGATGCAAATTGATATATATAGCTATATAAACCCTTTATTTGATGTTTGAAAACTGCTATTCAGAGCTTCAGCAGAATCTTGGAAAACGTCATTCTCTCAGCCTGTGAAGATCAGTTTGAGACAATATTTCAGGTTAAACATAACTTTTGAAAACAGCTTCGAATAAATGTTTCTCTTGTTTATTTCAGATGCAAATTGATATATATAGCTATATAAACCCTTTATTTGATGTTTGAAAACTGCTATTCAGAGCTCCAGCAGAATCTTGGAAAACGTCATTCTCTCAGCCTGTGAAGATCAGTTTGAGACAGTATTTCATGTTAAACATAACTTTTGAAAACAGCTTCGAATAAGTGTTTCTCTTGTTTATTTCAGATGCAAATTGATATATATATAGCTATATAAACCCTTTATTTGATGTTTGAAAACTGCTATTCAGAGCTCCAGCAGAATCTTAGAAAACGTCATTCTCTCGGTCTGAGAACATCAGTTTGAGACAATATTTCAGGTTAAACATAACTTTTGAAAACAGCTTCGAATAAATGTTTCTCTTGTTTATTTCAGATGCAAATTGATATATATAGCTATATAAACCCTTTATTTGATGTTTGAAAACTGCTATTCAGAGCTCCAGCAGAATCTTAGAAAACGTCATTCTCTCGGTCTGAGAACATCAGTTTGAGACAATATTTCAGGTTAAACATAACTTTTGAAAACAGCTTCGAATAAGTGTTTCTCTTGTTTATTTCAGATGCAAATTGATATATATAGCTATATAAACCCTTTATTTGATGTTTGAAAACTGCTATTCAGAGCTCCAGCAGAATCTTAGAAAACGTCATTCTCTCGGTCTGAGAACATCAGTTTGAGACAATATTTCAGGTTAAACATAACTTTTGAAAACAGCTTCGAATAAGTGTTTCTCTTGTTTATTTCAGATGCAAATTGATATATATAGCTATATAAACCCTTTATTTGATGTTTGAAAACTGCTATTCAGAGCTCCAGCAGAATCTTAGAAAACGTCATTCTCTCAGTCTGAGAACATCATTTTGAGACAATGTTTCAGGTTAAACATAACTTTTGAAAACAGCTTTGAATAAGTTTTTCTCTTGTTTATTTCAGATGCAAATTGATATATATAGCTATATAAATCCTTTATTTGATGTTTGAAAACTGCTATTCAGAGCTCCAGCAGAATTTTAGAAAACGTCATTCTCTCAGTCTGAGAACATCAGTTTGTGACAATATTTCAGGTTAAACATAACTTTTGAAAACAGCTTCGAATAAGTGTTTCTCTTGTTTATTTCAGATGCAAATTGATATATATAGCTATATAAACCCTTTATTTGATGTTTGAAAACTGCTATTCAGAGCTCCAGCAGAATCTTGGAAAACGTCATTCTCTCAGCCTGTGAAGATCAGTTTGAGACAATATTTCAGGTTAAACATAACTTTTGAAAACAGCTTCGAATAAATGTTTCTCTTGTTTATTTCAGATGCAAATTGTTATATATAGCTATATAAACCCTTTATTTGATGTTTGAAAACTGCTATTCAGAGCTCCAGCAGAATCTTAGAAAACGTCATTCTCTCAGTCTGAGAACATCAGTTTGAGACAATATTTCAGGTTAAACATAACTTTTGAAAACAGCTTCGAATAAGTGTTTCTCTTGTTTATTTCAGATGCAAATTGATATATATAGCTATATAAACCCTTTATTTGATGTTTTAAAACTGTTATTCAGAGCTCCAGCAGAATCTTGGAAAACGTCATTCTCTCAGTCTGAGAAGATCAGTTTGAGACAATATTTCAGGTTAAACATAACTTTTGAAAACAGCTTCGAATAAATGTTTCTCTTGTTTATTTCAGTTGCAAATTGATATATATAGCTATATAAACCCTTTATTTGATGTTTGAAAACTGCTATTCAGAGCTCCAGCAGAATCTTAGAAAACGTCATTCTCTCAGTCTGAGAACATCAGTTTGAGACAATGTTTCAGGTTAAACATAACTTTTGAAAACAGCTTTGAATAAGTTTTTCTCTTGTTTATTTCAGATGCAAATTGATATATATAGCTATATAAATCCTTTATTTGATGTTTGAAAACTGCTATTCAGAGCTTCAGCAGAATCTTGGAAAACGTCATTCTCTCAGCCTGTGAAGATCAGTTTGAGACAATATTTCAGGTTAAACATAACTTTTGAAAACAGCTTCGAATAAATGTTTCTCTTGTTTATTTCAGATGCAAATTGTTATATATAGCTATATAAACCCTTTATTTGATGTTTGAAAACTGCTATTCAGAGCTCCAGCAGAATCTTAGAAAACGTCATTCTCTCGGTCTGAGAACATCAGTTTGAGACAATGTTTCAGGTTAAACATAACTTTTGAAAACAGCTTCGAGTAAGTGTTTCTCTTGTTTATTTCAGATGCAAATTGATATATATAGCTATATAAACCCTTTATTTGATGTTTGAAAACTGCTATTCAGAGCTTCAGCAGAATCTTGGAAAACGTCATTCTCTCAGCCTGTGAAGATCAGTTTGAGACAATATTTCAGGTTAAACATAACTTTTGAAAACAGCTTCGAATAAATGTTTCTCTTGTTTATTTCAGATGCAAATTGATATATATAGCTATATAAACCCTTTATTTGATGTTTGAAAACTGCTATTCAGAGCTCCAGCAGAATCTTAGAAAACGTCATTCTCTCGGTCTGAGAACATCAGTTTGAGACAATATTTCAGGTTAAACATAACTTTTGAAAACAGCTTCGAATAAGTGTTTCTCTTGTTTATTTCAGATGCAAATTGATATATATAGCTATATAAACCCTTTATTTGATGTTTGAAAACTGCTATTCAGAGCTCCAGCAGAATCTTAGAAAACGTCATTCTCTCGGTCTGAGAACATCAGTTTGAGACAATATTTCAGGTTAAACATAACTTTTGAAACCAGCTTCGAATAAGTGTTTCTCTTGTTTATTTCAGATGCAAATTGATATATATAGCTATATAAACCCTTTATTTGATGTTTGAAAACTGCTATTCAGAGCTCCAGCAGAATCTTAGAAAACGTCATTCTCTCAGTCTGAGAACATCATTTTGAGACAATGTTTCAGGTTAAACATAACTTTTGAAAACAGCTTTGAATAAGTTTTTCTCTTGTTTATTTCAGATGCAAATTGATATATATAGCTATATAAATCCTTTATTTGATGTTTGAAAACTGCTATTCAGAGCTCCAGCAGAATTTTAGAAAACGTCATTCTCTCAGTCTGAGAACATCAGTTTGAGACAATATTTCAGGTTAAACATAACTTTTGAAAACAGCTTCGAATAAGTGTTTCTCTTGTTTATTTCAGATGCAAATTGATATATATAGCTATATAAACCCTTTATTTGATGTTTGAAAACTGTTATTCAGAGCTCCAGCAGAATCTTGGAAAACGTCATTCTCTCAGTCTGAGAACATCAGTTTGAGACAATATTTCAGGTTAAACATAACTTTTGAAAACAGCTTCGAATAAATGTTTCTCTTGTTTATTTCAGATGCAAATTGATATATATAGCTATATAAACCCTTTATTTGATGTTTGAAAACTGCTATTCAGAGCTCCAGCAGAATCTTAGAAAACGTCATTCTCTCGGTCTGAGAACATCAGTTTGAGACAATATTTCAGGTTAAACATAACTTTTGAAAACAGCTTCGAATAAGTGTTTCTCTTGTTTATTTCAGATGCAAATTGATATATATAGCTATATAAACCCTTTATTTGATGTTTGAAAACTGCTATTCAGAGCTCCAGCAGAATCTTAGAAAACGTCATTCTCTCAGTCTGAGAACATCAGTTTGAGACAATATTTCAGGTTAAACATAACTTTTGAAAACAGCTTCGAATAAATGTTTCTCTTGTTTATTTCAGATGCAAATTGATATATATAGCTATATAAACCCTTTATTTGATGTTTGAAAACTGCTATTCAGAGCTCCAGCAGAATCTTAGAAAACGTCATTCTCTCAGTCTGAGAACATCAGTTTGAGACAATGTTTCAGGTTAAACATAACTTTTGAAAACAGCTTTGAATAAGTTTTTCTCTTGTTTATTTCAGATGCAAATTGATATATATAGCTATATAAATCCTTTATTTGATGTTTGAAAACTGCTATTCAGAGCTTCAGCAGAATCTTGGAAAACGTCATTCTCTCAGCCTGTGAAGATCAGTTTGAGACAATATTTCAGGTTAAACATAACTTTTGAAAACAGCTTCGAATAAATGTTTCTCTTGTTTATTTCAGATGCAAATTGTTATATATAGCTATATAAACCCTTTATTTGATGTTTGAAAACTGCTATTCAGAGCTCCAGCAGAATCTTAGAAAACGTCATTCTCTCAGTCTGAGAACATCAGTTCGAGACAATGTTTCAGGTTAAACATAACTTTTGAAAACAGCTTTGAATAAGTTTTTCTCTTGTTTATTTCAGATGCAAATTGATATATATAGCTATATAAATCCTTTATTTGATGTTTGAAAACTGCTATTCAGAGCTTCAGCAGAATCTTGGAAAACGTCATTCTCTCAGCCTGTGAAGATCAGTTTGAGACAATATTTCAGGTTAAACATAACTTTTGAAAACAGCTTCGAATAAATGTTTCTCTTGTTTATTTCAGATGCAAATTGTTATATATAGCTATATAAACCCTTTATTTGATGTTTGAAAACTGCTATTCAGAGCTCCAGCAGAATCTTAGAAAACGTCATTCTCTCGGTCTGAGAACATCAGTTTGAGACAATATTTCAGGTTAAACATAACTTTTGAAAACAGCTTTGAATAAGTTTTTCTCTTGTTTATTTCAGATGCAAATTGATATATATAGCTATATAAATCCTTTATTTGATGTTTGAAAACTGCTATTCAGAGCTTCAGCAGAATCTTGGAAAACGTCATTCTCTCAGCCTGTGAAGATCAGTTTGAGACAATATTTCAGGTTAAACATAACTTTTGAAAACAGCTTCGAATAAATGTTTCTCTTGTTTATTTCAGATGCAAATTGTTATATATAGCTATATAAACCCTTCATTTGATGTTTGAAAACTGCTATTCAGAGCTCCAGCAGAATCTTAGAAAACGTCATTCTCTCGGTCTGAGAACATCAGTTTGAGACAATATTTCAGGTTAAACATAACTTTTGAAAACAGCTTCGAATAAGTGTTTCTCTTGTTTATTTCTGATGCAAATTGATATATATAGCTATATAAACCCTTTATTTGATGTTTGAAAACTGCTATTCAGAGCTTCAGCAGAATCTTGGAAAACGTCATTCTCTCAGCCTGTGAAGATCAGTTTGAGACAATATTTCAGGTTAAACATAACTTTTGAAAACAGCTTCGAATAAATGTTTCTCTTGTTTATTTCAGATGCAAATTGATATATATAGCTATATAAACCCTTTATTTGATGTTTGAAAACTGCTATTCAGAGCTCCAGCAGAATCTTAGAAAACGTCATTCTCTCGGTCTGAGAACATCAGTTTGAGACAATATTTCAGGTTAAACATAACTTTTGAAAACAGCTTCGAATAAGTGTTTCTCTTGTTTATTTCAGATGCAAATTGATATATATAGCTATATAAACCCTTTATTTGATGTTTGAAAACTGCTATTCAGAGCTCCAGCAGAATCTTAGAAAACGTCATTCTCTCAGTCTGAGAACATCAGTTTGAGACAATATTTCAGGTTAAACATAACTTTTGAAAACAGCTTCGAATAAATGTTTCTCTTGTTTATTTCAGATGCAAATTGATATATATAGCTATATAAACCCTTTATTTGATGTTTGAAAACTGCTATTCAGAGCTCCAGCAGAATCTTAGAAAACTTCATTCTCTCAGTCTGAGAACATCAGTTTGAGACAATGTTTCAGGTTAAACATAACTTTTGAAAACAGCTTTGAATAAGTTTTTCTCTTGTTTATTTCAGATGCAAATTGATATATATAGCTATATAAATCCTTTATTTGATGTTTGAAAACTGCTATTCAGAGCTTCAGCAGAATCTTGGAAAACGTCATTCTCTCAGCCTGTGAAGATCAGTTTGAGACAATATTTCAGGTTAAACATAACTTTTGAAAACAGCTTCGAATAAATGTTTCTCTTGTTTATTTCAGATGCAAATTGTTATATATAGCTATATAAACCCTTTATTTGATGTTTGAAAACTGCTATTCAGAGCTCCAGCAGAATCTTAGAAAACGTCATTCTCTCGGTCTGAGAACATCAGTTTGAGACAATATTTCAGGTTAAACATAACTTTTGAAAACAGCTTTGAATAAGTTTTTCTCTTGTTTATTTCAGATGCAAATTGATATATATAGCTATATAAATCCTTTATTTGATGTTTGAAAACTGCTATTCAGAGCTTCAGCAGAATCTTGGAAAACGTCATTCTCTCAGCCTGTGAAGATCAGTTTGAGACAATATTTCAGGTTAAACATAACTTTTGAAAACAGCTTCGAATAAATGTTTCTCTTGTTTATTTCAGATGCAAATTGTTATATATAGCTATATAAACCCTTTATTTGATGTTTGAAAACTGCTATTCAGAGCTCCAGCAGAATCTTAGAAAACGTCATTCTCTCGGTCTGAGAACATCAGTTTGAGACAATATTTCAGGTTAAACATAACTTTTGAAAACAGCTTCGAATAAGTGTTTCTCTTGTTTATTTCTGATGCAAATTGATATATATAGCTATATAAACCCTTTATTTGATGTTTGAAAACTGTTATTCAGAGCTCCAGCAGAATCTTGGAAAACGTCATTCTCTCAGCCTGTGAAGATCAGTTTGAGACAGTATTTCATGTTAAACATAACTTTTGAAAACAGCTTCGAATAAGTGTTTCTCTTGTTTATTTCAGATGCAAATTGATATATATAGCTATATAAACCCTTTATTTGATGTTTGAAAACTGCTATTCAGAGCTCCAGCAGAATCTTAGAAAACGTCATTCTCTCAGTCTGAGAACATCAGTTTGAGACAATATTTCAGGTTAAACATAACTTTTGAAAACAGCTTCGAATAAATGTTTCTCTTGTTTATTTCAGATGCAAATTGATATATATGGCTATATAAACCCTTTATTTGATGTTTGAAAACTGCTATTCAGAGCTCCAGCAGAATCTTAGAAAACGTCATTCTCTCAGTCTGAGAACATCAGTTTGAGACAATGTTTCAGGTTAAACATAACTTTTGAAAACAGCTTTGAATAAGTTTTTCTCTTGTTTATTTCAGATGCAAATTGATATATATAGCTATATAAATCCTTTATTTGATGTTTGAAAACTGCTATTCAGAGCTTCAGCAGAATCTTGGAAAACGTCATTCTCTCAGCCTGTGAAGATCAGTTTAAGACAATATTTCAGGTTAAACATAACTTTTGAAAACAGCTTCGAATAAATGTTTCTCTTCTTTATTTCAGATGCAAATTGTTATATATAGCTATATAAACCCTTTATTTGATGTTTGAAAACTGCTATTCAGAGCTCCAGCAGAATCTTAGAAAATGTCATTCTCTCGGTCTGAGAACATCAGTTTGAGACAATATTTCAGGTTAAACATAACTTTTGAAAACAGCTTTGAATAAGTTTTTCTCTTGTTTATTTCAGATGCAAATTGATATATATAGCTATATAAACCCTTTATTTGATGTTTGAAAACTGCTATTCAGAGCTTCAGCAGAATCTTGGAAAACGTCATTCTCTCAGCCTGTGAAGATCAGTTTGAGACAATATTTCAGGTTAAACATAACTTTTGAAAACAGCTTCGAATAAATGTTTCTCTTGTTTATTTCAGATGCAAATTGATATATATAGCTATATAAACCCTTTATTTGATGTTTGAAAACTGCTATTCAGAGCTCCAGCAGAATCTTAGAAAACGTCATTCTCTCGGTCTGAGAACATCAGTTTGAGACAATATTTCAGGTTAAACATAACTTTTGAAAACAGCTTCGAATAAGTGTTTCTCTTGTTTATTTCAGATGCAAATTGATATATATAGCTATATAAACCCTTTATTTGATGTTTGAAAACTGCTATTCAGAGCTCCAGCAGAATCTTGGAAAACGTCATTCTCTCAGCCTGTGAAGATCAGTTTGAGACAGTATTTCATGTTAAACATAACTTTTGAAAACAGCATCGAATAAGTGTTTCTCTTGTTTATTTCAGATGCAAATTGATATATATAGCTATATAAACCCTTTATTTGATGTTTGAAAACTGCTATTCAGAGCTCCAGCAGAATCTTAGAAAACGTCATTCTCTCGGTCTGAGAACATCAGTTTGAGACAATATTTCAGGTTAAACATAACTTTTGAAAACAGCTTCGAATAAGTGTTTCTCTTGTTTATTTCTGATGCAAATTGATATATATAGCTATATAAACCCTTTATTTGATGTTTGAAAACTGCTATTCAGAGCTCCAGCAGAATCTTAGAAAACGTCATTCTCTCGGTCTGAGAACATCAGTTTGAGACAATATTTCAGGTTAAACATAACTTTTGAAACCAGCTTCGAATAAGTGTTTCTCTTGTTTATTTCAGATGCAAATTGATATATATAGCTATATAAGCCCTTTATTTGATGTTTGAAAACTGCTATTCAGAGCTTCAGCAGAATCTTGGAAAACGTCATTCTCTCAGCCTGTGAAGATCAGTTTGAGACAATATTTCAGGTTTAACATAACTTTTGAAAACAGCTTCGAATAAATGTTTCTCTTGTTTATTTCAGATGCAAATTGTTATATATAGCTATATAAACCCTTTATTTGATGTTTGAAAACTGCTATTCAGAGCTCCAGCAGAATCTTAGAAAACGTCATTCTCTCAGTCTGAGAACATCAGTTTGAGACAATATTTCAGGTTAAACATAACTTTTGAAAACAGCTTCGAATAAGTGTTTCTCTTGTTTATTTCAGATGCAAATTGATATATATAGCTATATAAACCCTTTATTTGATGTTTTAAAACTGTTATTCAGAGCTCCAGCAGAATCTTGGAAAACGTCATTCTCTCAGTCTGAGAAGATCAGTTTGAGACAATATTTCAGGTTAAACATAACTTTTGAAAACAGCTTCGAATAAATGTTTCTCTTGTTTATTTCAGTTGCAAATTGATATATATAGCTATATAAACCCTTTATTTGATGTTTGAAAACTGCTATTCAGAGCTCCAGCAGAATCTTAGAAAACGTCATTCTCTCAGTCTGAGAACATCAGTTTGAGACAATGTTTCAGGTTAAACATAACTTTTGAAAACAGCTTTGAATAAGTTTTTCTCTTGTTTATTTCAGATGCAAATTGATATATATAGCTATATAAATCCTTTATTTGATGTTTGAAAACTGCTATTCAGAGCTTCAGCAGAATCTTGGAAAACGTCATTCTCTCAGCCTGTGAAGATCAGTTTGAGACAATATTTCAGGTTAAACATAACTTTTGAAAACAGCTTCGAATAAATGTTTCTCTTGTTTATTTCAGATGCAAATTGTTATATATAGCTATATAAACCCTTTATTTGATGTTTGAAAACTGCTATTCAGAGCTCCAGCAGAATCTTAGAAAACGTCATTCTCTCGGTCTGAGAACATCAGTTTGAGACAATATTTCAGGTTAAACATAACTTTTGAAAACAGCTTCGAATAAGTGTTTCTCTTGTTTATTTCAGATGCAAATTGATATATATAGCTATATAAACCCTTTATTTGATGTTTGAAAACTGCTATTCAGAGCTTCAGCAGAATCTTGGAAAACGTCATTCTCTCAGCCTGTGAAGATCAGTTTGAGACAATATTTCAGGTTAAACATAACTTTTGAAAACAGCTTCGAATAAATGTTTCTCTTGTTTATTTCAGATGCAAATTGATATATATAGCTATATAAACCCTTTATTTGATGTTTGAAAACTGCTATTCAGAGCTCCAGCAGAATCTTAGAAAACGTCATTCTCTCGGTCTGAGAACATCAGTTTGAGACAATATTTCAGGTTAAACATAACTTTTGAAAACAGCTTCGAATAAGTGTTTCTCTTGTTTATTTCAGATGCAAATTGATATATATAGCTATATAAACCCTTTATTTGATGTTTGAAAACTGCTATTCAGAGCTCCAGCAGAATCTTGGAAAACGTCATTCTCTCAGCCTGTGAAGATCAGTTTGAGACAGTATTTCATGTTAAACATAACTTTTGAAAACAGCATCGAATAAGTGTTTCTCTTGTTTATTTCAGATGCAAATTGATATATATAGCTATATAAACCCTTTATTTGATGTTTGAAAACTGCTATTCAGAGCTCCAGCAGAATCTTAGAAAACGTCATTCTCTCGGTCTGAGAACATCAGTTTGAGACAATATTTCAGGTTAAACATAACTTTTGAAAACAGCTTCGAATAAGTGTTTCTCTTGTTTATTTCAGATGCAAATTGATATATATAGCTATATAAACCCTTTATTTGATGTTTGAAAACTGCTATTCAGAGCTCCAGCAGAATCTTAGAAAACGTCATTCTCTCGGTCTGAGAACATCAGTTTGAGACAATATTTCAGGTTAAACATAACTTTTGAAACCAGCTTCGAATAAGTGTTTCTCTTGTTTATTTCAGATGCAAATTGATATATATAGCTATATAAGCCCTTTATTTGATGTTTGAAAACTGCTATTCAGAGCTTCAGCAGAATCTTGGAAAACGTCATTCTCTCAGCCTGTGAAGATCAGTTTGAGACAATATTTCAGGTTTAACATAACTTTTGAAAACAGCTTCGAATAAATGTTTCTCTTGTTTATTTCAGATGCAAATTGTTATATATAGCTATATAAACCCTTTATTTGATGTTTGAAAACTGCTATTCAGAGCTCCAGCAGAATCTTAGAAAACGTCATTCTCTCAGTCTGAGAACATCAGTTTGAGACAATATTTCAGGTTAAACATAACTTTTGAAAACAGCTTCGAATAAGTGTTTCTCTTGTTTATTTCAGATGCAAATTGATATATATAGCTATATAAACCCTTTATTTGATGTTTTAAAACTGTTATTCAGAGCTCCAGCAGAATCTTGGAAAACGTCATTCTCTCAGTCTGAGAAGATCAGTTTGAGACAATATTTCAGGTTAAACATAACTTTTGAAAACAGCTTCGAATAAATGTTTCTCTTGTTTATTTCAGTTGCAAATTGATATATATAGCTATATAAACCCTTTATTTGATGTTTGAAAACTGCTATTCAGAGCTCCAGCAGAATCTTAGAAAACGTCATTCTCTCAGTCTGAGAACATCAGTTTGAGACAATGTTTCAGGTTAAACATAACTTTTGAAAACAGCTTTGAATAAGTTTTTCTCTTGTTTATTTCAGATGCAAATTGATATATATAGCTATATAAATCCTTTATTTGATGTTTGAAAACTGCTATTCAGAGCTTCAGCAGAATCTTGGAAAACGTCATTCTCTCAGCCTGTGAAGATCAGTTTGAGACAATATTTCAGGTTAAACATAACTTTTGAAAACAGCTTCGAATAAATGTTTCTCTTGTTTATTTCAGATGCAAATTGTTATATATAGCTATATAAACCCTTTATTTGATGTTTGAAAACTGCTATTCAGAGCTCCAGCAGAATCTTAGAAAACGTCATTCTCTCGGTCTGAGAACATCAGTTTGAGACAATATTTCAGGTTAAACATAACTTTTGAAAACAGCTTCGAATAAGTGTTTCTCTTGTTTATTTCAGATGCAAATTGATATATATAGCTATATAAACCCTTTATTTGATGTTTGAAAACTGCTATTCAGAGCTTCAGCAGAATCTTGGAAAACGTCATTCTCTCAGCCTGTGAAGATCAGTTTGAGACAATATTTCAGGTTAAACATAACTTTTGAAAACAGCTTCGAATAAATGTTTCTCTTGTTTATTTCAGATGCAAATTGATATATATAGCTATATAAACCCTTTATTTGATGTTTGAAAACTGCTATTCAGAGCTCCAGCAGAATCTTAGAAAACGTCATTCTCTCGGTCTGAGAACATCAGTTTGAGACAATATTTCAGGTTAAACATAACTTTTGAAAACAGCTTCGAATAAGTGTTTCTCTTGTTTATTTCAGATGCAAATTGATATATATAGCTATATAAACCCTTTATTTGATGTTTGAAAACTGCTATTCAGAGCTCCAGCAGAATCTTAGAAAACGTCATTCTCTCGGTCTGAGAACATCAGTTTGAGACAATATTTCAGGTTAAACATAACTTTTGAAACCAGCTTCGAATAAGTGTTTCTCTTGTTTATTTCAGATGCAAATTGATATATATAGCTATATAAACCCTTTATTTGATGTTTGAAAACTGCTATTCAGAGCTCCAGCAGAATCTTAGAAAACGTCATTCTCTCAGTCTGAGAACATCATTTTGAGACAATGTTTCAGGTTAAACATAACTTTTGAAAACAGCTTTGAATAAGTTTTTCTCTTGTTTATTTCAGATGCAAATTGATATATATAGCTATATAAATCCTTTATTTGATGTTTGAAAACTGCTATTCAGAGCTCCAGCAGAATTTTAGAAAACGTCATTCTCTCAGTCTGAGAACATCAGTTTGAGACAATATTTCAGGTTAAACATAACTTTTGAAAACAGCTTCGAATAAGTGTTTCTCTTGTTTATTTCAGATGCAAATTGATATATATAGCTATATAAACCCTTTATTTGATGTTTGAAAACTGTTATTCAGAGCTCCAGCAGAATCTTGGAAAACGTCATTCTCTCAGTCTGAGAACATCAGTTTGAGACAATATTTCAGGTTAAACATAACTTTTGAAAACAGCTTCGAATAAATGTTTCTCTTGTTTATTTCAGATGCAAATTGATATATATAGCTATACAAACCCTTTATTTGATGTTTGAAAACTGCTATTCAGAGCTCCAGCAGAATCTTAGAAAACGTCATTCTCTCGGTCTGAGAACATCAGTTTGAGACAATATTTCAGGTTAAACATAACTTTTGAAAACAGCTTCGAATAAGTGTTTCTCTTGTTTATTTCAGATGCAAATTGATATATATAGCTATATAAACCCTTTATTTGATGTTTGAAAACTGCTATTCAGAGCTCCAGCAGAATCTTAGAAAACGTCATTCTCTCAGTCTGAGAACATCAGTTTGAGACAATATTTCAGGTTAAACATAACTTTTGAAAACAGCTTCGAATAAATGTTTCTCTTGTTTATTTCAGATGCAAATTGATATATATAGCTATATAAACCCTTTATTTGATGTTTGAAAACTGCTATTCAGAGCTCCAGCAGAATCTTAGAAAACGTCATTCTCTCAGTCTGAGAACATCAGTTTGAGACAATGTTTCAGGTTAAACATAACTTTTGAAAACAGCTTTGAATAAGTTTTTCTCTTGTTTATTTCAGATGCAAATTGATATATATAGCTATATAAATCCTTTATTTGATGTTTGAAAACTGCTATTCAGAGCTTCAGCAGAATCTTGGAAAACGTCATTCTCTCGGCCTGTGAAGATCAGTTTGAGACAATATTTCAGGTTAAACATAACTTTTGAAAACAGCTTCGAATAAATGTTTCTCTTGTTTATTTCAGATGCAAATTGTTATATATAGCTATATAAACCCTTTATTTGATGTTTGAAAACTGCTATTCAGAGCTCCAGCAGAATCTTAGAAAACGTCATTCTCTCAGTCTGAGAACATCAGTTCGAGACAATGTTTCAGGTTAAACATAACTTTTGAAAACAGCTTTGAATAAGTTTTTCTCTTGTTTATTTCAGATGCAAATTGATATATATAGCTATATAAATCCTTTATTTGATGTTTGAAAACTGCTATTCAGAGCTTCAGCAGAATCTTGGAAAACGTCATTCTCTCAGCCTGTGAAGATCAGTTTGAGACAATATTTCAGGTTAAACATAACTTTTGAAAACAGCTTCGAATAAATGTTTCTCTTGTTTATTTCAGATGCAAATTGTTATATATAGCTATATAAACCCTTTATTTGATGTTTGAAAACTGCTATTCAGAGCTCCAGCAGAATCTTAGAAAACGTCATTCTCTCGGTCTGAGAACATCAGTTTGAGACAATATTTCAGGTTAAACATAACTTTTGAAAACAGCTTTGAATAAGTTTTTCTCTTGTTTATTTCAGATGCAAATTGATATATATAGCTATATAAATCCTTTATTTGATGTTTGAAAACTGCTATTCAGAGCTTCAGCAGAATCTTGGAAAACGTCATTCTCTCAGCCTGTGAAGATCAGTTTGAGACAATATTTCAGGTTAAACATAACTTTTGAAAACAGCTTCGAATAAATGTTTCTCTTGTTTATTTCAGATGCAAATTGTTATATATAGCTATATAAACCCTTCATTTGATGTTTGAAAACTGCTATTCAGAGCTCCAGCAGAATCTTAGAAAACGTCATTCTCTCGGTCTGAGAACATCAGTTTGAGACAATATTTCAGGTTAAACATAACTTTTGAAAACAGCTTCGAATAAGTGTTTCTCTTGTTTATTTCTGATGCAAATTGATATATATAGCTATATAAACCCTTTATTTGATGTTTGAAAACTGCTATTCAGAGCTCCAGCAGAATCTTAGAAAACGTCATTCTCTCGGTCTGAGAACATCAGTTTGAGACAATATTTCAGGTTAAACATAACTTTTGAAAACAGCTTCGAATAAGTGTTTCTCTTGTTTATTTCAGATGCAAATTGATATATATAGCTATATAAACCCTTTATTTGATGTTTGAAAACTGCTATTCAGAGCTCCAGCAGAATCTTAGAAAACGTCATTCTCTCAGTCTGAGAACATCAGTTTGAGACAATATTTCAGGTTAAACATAACTTTTGAAAACAGCTTCGAATAAGTGTTTCTCTTGTTTATTTCAGATGCAAATTGATATATATAGCTATATAAACCCTTTATTTGATGTTTTAAAACTGTTATTCAGAGCTCCAGCAGAATCTTGGAAAACGTCATTCTCTCAGTCTGAGAAGATCAGTTTGAGACAATATTTCAGGTTAAACATAACTTTTGAAAACAGCTTCGAATAAATGTTTCTCTTGTTTATTTCAGATGCAAATTGATATATATAGCTATATAAACCCTTTATTTGATGTTTGAAAACTGCTATTCAGAGCTCCAGCAGAATCTTAGAAAACGTCATTCTCTCGGTCTGAGAACATCAGTTTGAGACAATATTTCAGGTTAAACATAACTTTTGAAAACAGCTTCGAATAAGTGTTTCTCTTGTTTATTTCAGATGCAAATTGATATATATAGCTATATAAACCCTTTATTTGATGTTTGAAAACTGCTATTCAGAGCTTCAGCAGAATCTTGGAAAACGTCATTCTCTCAGCCTGTGAAGATCAGTTTGAGACAATATTTCAGGTTAAACATAA
Organism: Callionymus lyra; assembly: GCF_982586985.1. NCBI lineage: Eukaryota > Metazoa > Chordata > Actinopteri > Syngnathiformes > Callionymidae > Callionymus > Callionymus lyra. The sequence continues at coordinate 369,014 of NW_028258565.1, forward strand.
CTTTTGAAAACAGCTTCGAATAAATGTTTCTCTTGTTTATTTCAGATGCAAATTGATATATATAGCTATATAAACCCTTTATTTGATGTTTGAAAACTGCTATTCAGAGCTCCAGCAGAATCTTAGAAAACGTCATTCTCTCGGTCTGAGAACATCAGTTTGAGACAATATTTCAGGTTAAACATAACTTTTGAAAACAGCTTCGAATAAGTGTTTCTCTTGTTTATTTCAGATGCAAATTGATATATATAGCTATATAAACCCTTTATTTGATGTTTGAAAACTGCTATTCAGAGCTCCAGCAGAATCTTAGAAAACGTCATTCTCTCAGTCTGAGAACATCAGTTTGAGACAATATTTCAGGTTAAACATAACTTTTGAAAACAGCTTCGAATAAATGTTTCTCTTGTTTATTTCAGATGCAAATTGATATATATAGCTATATAAACCCTTTATTTGATGTTTGAAAACTGCTATTCAGAGCTCCAGCAGAATCTTAGAAAACGTCATTCTCTCAGTCTGAGAACATCAGTTTGAGACAATGTTTCAGGTTAAACATAACTTTTGAAAACAGCTTTGAATAAGTTTTTCTCTTGTTTATTTCAGATGCAAATTGATATATATAGCTATATAAATCCTTTATTTGATGTTTGAAAACTGCTATTCAGAGCTTCAGCAGAATCTTGGAAAACGTCATTCTCTCAGCCTGTGAAGATCAGTTTGAGACAATATTTCAGGTTAAACATAACTTTTGAAAACAGCTTCGAATAAGTGTTTCTCTTGTTTATTTCTGATGCAAATTGATATATATAGCTATATAAGCCCTTTATTTGATGTTTGAAAACTGCTATTCAGAGCTTCAGCAGAATCTTGGAAAACGTCATTCTCTCAGCCTGTGAAGATCAGTTTGAGACAATATTTCAGGTTTAACATAACTTTTGAAAACAGCTTCGAATAAATGTTTCTCTTGTTTATTTCAGATGCAAATTGTTATATATAGCTATATAAACCCTTTATTTGATGTTTGAAAACTGCTATTCAGAGCTCCAGCAGAATCTTAGAAAACGTCATTCTCTCGGTCTGAGAACATCAGTTTGAGACAATATTTCAGGTTAAACATAACTTTTGAAAACAGCTTCGAATAAGTGTTTCTCTTGTTTATTTCAGATGCAAATTGATATATATAGCTATATAAACCCTTTATTTGATGTTTGAAAACTGCTATTCAGAGCTTCAGCAGAATCTTGGAAAACGTCATTCTCTCAGCCTGTGAAGATCAGTTTGAGACAATATTTCAGGTTAAACATAACTTTTGAAAACAGCTTCGAATAAATGTTTCTCTTGTTTATTTCAGATGCAAATTGATATATATAGCTATATAAACCCTTTATTTGATGTTTGAAAACTGCTATTCAGAGCTCCAGCAGAATCTTAGAAAACGTCATTCTCTCAGTCTGAGAACATCAGTTTGAGACAATGTTTCAGGTTAAACATAACTTTTGAAAACAGCTTTGAATAAGTTTTTCTCTTGTTTATTTCAGATGCAAATTGATATATATAGCTATATAAATCCTTTATTTGATGTTTGAAAACTGCTATTCAGAGCTTCAGCAGAATCTTGGAAAACGTCATTCTCTCAGCCTGTGAAGATCAGTTTGAGACAATATTTCAGGTTAAACATAACTTTTGAAAACAGCTTCGAATAAATGTTTCTCTTGTTTATTTCAGATGCAAATTGTTATATATAGCTATATAAACCCTTTATTTGATGTTTGAAAACTGCTATTCAGAGCTCCAGCAGAATCTTAGAAAACGTCATTCTCTCGGTCTGAGAACATCAGTTTGAGACAATATTTCAGGTTAAACATAACTTTTGAAAACAGCTTTGAATAAGTTTTTCTCTTGTTTATTTCAGATGCAAATTGATATATATAGCTATATAAACCCTTTTATTTGATGTTTGAAAACTGCTATTCAGAGCTTCAGCAGAATCTTGGAAAACGTCATTCTCTCAGCCTGTGAAGATCAGTTTGAGACAATATTTCAGGTTAAACATAACTTTTGAAAACAGCTTCGAATAAATGTTTCTCTTGTTTATTTCAGATGCAAATTGATATATATAGCTATATAAACCCTTTATTTGATGTTTGAAAACTGCTATTCAGAGCTCCAGCAGAATCTTAGAAAACGTCATTCTCTCGGTCTGAGAACATCAGTTTGAGACAATATTTCAGGTTAAACATAACTTTTGAAAACAGCTTCGAATAAGTGTTTCTCTTGTTTATTTCAGATGCAAATTGATATATATAGCTATATAAACCCTTTATTTGATGTTTGAAAACTGCTATTCAGAGCTCCAGCAGAATCTTGGAAAACGTCATTCTCTCAGCCTGTGAAGATCAGTTTGAGACAGTATTTCATGTTAAACATAACTTTTGAAAACAGCTTCGAATAAGTGTTTCTCTTGTTTATTTCAGATGCAAATTGATATATATAGCTATATAAACCCTTTATTTGATGTTTGAAAACTGCTATTCAGAGCTCCAGCAGAATCTTAGAAAACGTCATTCTCTCGGTCTGAGAACATCAGTTTGAGACAATATTTCAGGTTAAACATAACTTTTGAAAACAGCTTCGAATAAGTGTTTCTCTTGTTTATTTCTGATGCAAATTGATATATATAGCTATATAAACCCTTTATTTGATGTTTGAAAACTGCTATTCAGAGCTCCAGCAGAATCTTAGAAAACGTCATTCTCTCAGTCTGAGAACATCAGTTTGAGACAATGTTTCAGGTTAAACATAACTTTTGAAAACAGCTTTGAATAAGTTTTTCTCTTGTTTATTTCAGATGCAAATTGATATATATAGCTATATAAACCCTTTATTTGATGTTTGAAAACTGCTATTCAGAGCTCCAGCAGAATCTTAGAAAACGTCATTCTCTCAGTCTGAGAACATCAGTTTGAGACAATGTTTCAGGTTAAACATAACTTTTGAAAACAGCTTTGAATAAGTTTTTCTCTTGTTTATTTCAGATGCAAATTGATATATATAGCTATATAAATCCTTTATTTGATGTTTTAAAACTGTTATTCAGAGCTCCAGCAGAATCTTGGAAAACGTCATTCTCTCAGTCTGAGAAGATCAGTTTGAGACAATATTTCAGGTTAAACATAACTTTTGAAAACAGCTTCGAATAAATGTTTCTCTTGTTTATTTCAGTTGCAAATTGATATATATAGCTATATAAACCCTTTATTTGATGTTTGAAAACTGCTATTCAGAGCTCCAGCAGAATCTTAGAAAACGTCATTCTCTCAGTCTGAGAACATCAGTTTGAGACAATGTTTCAGGTTAAACATAACTTTTGAAAACAGCTTTGAATAAGTTTTTCTCTTGTTTATTTCAGATGCAAATTGATATATATAGCTATATAAATCCTTTATTTGATGTTTGAAAACTGCTATTCAGAGCTCCAGCAGAATTTTAGAAAACGTCATTCTCTCAGTCTGAGAACATCAGTTTGAGACAATATTTCAGGTTAAACATAACTTTTGAAAACAGCTTCGAATAAGTGTTTCTCTTGTTTATTTCAGATGCAAATTGATATATATAGCTATATAAACCCTTTATTTGATGTTTGAAAACTGCTATTCAGAGCTCCAGCAGAATCTTAGAAAACGTCATTCTCTCGGTCTGAGAACATCAGTTTGAGACAATATTTCAGGTTAAACATAACTTTTGAAAACAGCTTCGAATAAGTGTTTCTCTTGTTTATTTCAGATGCAAATTGATATATATAGCTATATAAACCCTTTATTTGATGTTTGAAAACTGCTATTCAGAGCTCCAGCAGAATCTTAGAAAACGTCATTCTCTCAGTCTGAGAACATCAGTTTGAGACAATATTTTAGGTTAAACATAACTTTTGAAAACAGCTTCGAATAAATGTTTCTCTTGTTTATTTCAGATGCAAATTGATATATATAGCTATATAAACCCTTTATTTGATGTTTGAAAACTGCTATTCAGAGCTCCAGCAGAATCTTAGAAAACGTCATTCTCTCAGTTTGAGAACATCAGTTTGAGACAATGTTTCAGGTTAAACATAACTTTTGAAAACAGCTTTGAATAAGTTTTTCTCTTGTTTATTTCAGATGCAAATTGATATATATAGCTATATAAATCCTTTATTTGATGTTTGAAAACTGCTATTCAGAGCTTCAGCAGAATCTTGGAAAACGTCATTCTCTCAGCCTGTGAAGATCAGTTTGAGACAATATTTCAGGTTAAACATAACTTTTGAAAACAGCTTCGAATAAATGTTTCTCTTGTTTATTTCAGATGCAAATTGTTATATATAGCTATATAAACCCTTCATTTGATGTTTGAAAACTGCTATTCAGAGCTCCAGCAGAATCTTAGAAAACGTCATTCTCTCGGTCTGAGAACATCAGTTTGAGACAATATTTCAGGTTAAACATAACTTTTGAAAACAGCTTCGAATAAGTGTTTCTCTTGTTTATTTCTGATGCAAATTGATACATATAGCTATATAAACCCTTTATTTGATGTTTGAAAACTGCTATTCAGAGCTTCAGCAGAATCTTGGAAAACGTCATTCTCTCAGCCTGTGAAGATCAGTTTGAGACAATATTTCAGGTTAAACATAACTTTTGAAAACAGCTTCGAATAAATGTTTCTCTTGTTTATTTCAGATGCAAATTGATATATATAGCTATATAAACCCTTTATTTGATGTTTGAAAACTGCTATTCAGAGCTCCAGCAGAATCTTAGAAAACGTCATTCTCTCGGTCTGAGAACATCAGTTTGAGACAATATTTCAGGTTAAACATAACTTTTGAAAACAGCTTCGAATAAGTGTTTCTCTTGTTTATTTCAGATGCAAATTGATATATATAGCTATATAAACCCTTTATTTGATGTTTGAAAACTGCTATTCAGAGCTCCAGCAGAATCTTAGAAAACGTCATTCTCTCAGTCTGAGAACATCAGTTTGAGACAATATTTCAGGTTAAACATAACTTTTGAAAACAGCTTCGAATAAATGTTTCTCTTGTTTATTTCAGATGCAAATTGATATATATAGCTATATAAACCCTTTATTTGATGTTTGAAAACTGCTATTCAGAGCTCCAGCAGAATCTTAGAAAACGTCATTCTCTCAGTCTGAGAACATCAGTTTGAGACAATGTTTCAGGTTAAACATAACTTTTGAAAACAGCTTTGAATAAGTTTTTCTCTTGTTTATTTCAGATGCAAATTGATATATATAGCTATATAAATCCTTTATTTGATGTTTGAAAACTGCTATTCAGAGCTTCAGCAGAATCTTGGAAAACGTCATTCTCTCAGCCTGTGAAGATCAGTTTGAGACAATATTTCAGGTTAAACATAACTTTTGAAAACAGCTTCGAATAAATGTTTCTCTTGTTTATTTCAGATGCAAATTGTTATATATAGCTATATAAACCCTTTATTTGATGTTTGAAAACTGCTATTCAGAGCTCCAGCAGAATCTTAGAAAACGTCATTCTCTCGGTCTGAGAACATCAGTTTGAGACAATATTTCAGGTTAAACATAACTTTTGAAAACAGCTTTGAATAAGTTTTTCTCTTGTTTATTTCAGATGCAAATTGATATATATAGCTATATAAATCCTTTATTTGATGTTTGAAAACTGCTATTCAGAGCTTCAGCAGAATCTTGGAAAACGTCATTCTCTCAGCCTGTGAAGATCAGTTTGAGACAATATTTCAGGTTAAACATAACTTTTGAAAACAGCTTCGAATAAATGTTTCTCTTGTTTATTTCAGATGCAAATTGTTATATATAGCTATATAAACCCTTTATTTGATGTTTGAAAACTGCTATTCAGAGCTCCAGCAGAATCTTAGAAAACGTCATTCTCTCGGTCTGAGAACATCAGTTTGAGACAATATTTCAGGTTAAACATAACTTTTGAAAACAGCTTCGAATAAGTGTTTCTCTTGTTTATTTCTGATGCAAATTGATATATATAGCTATATAAACCCTTTATTTGATGTTTGAAAACTGTTATTCAGAGCTCCAGCAGAATCTTGGAAAACGTCATTCTCTCAGCCTGTGAAGATCAGTTTGAGACAGTATTTCATGTTAAACATAACTTTTGAAAACAGCTTCGAATAAGTGTTTCTCTTGTTTATTTCAGATGCAAATTGATATATATAGCTATATAAACCCTTTATTTGATGTTTGAAAACTGCTATTCAGAGCTCCAGCAGAATCTTAGAAAACGTCATTCTCTCAGTCTGAGAACATCAGTTTGAGACAATATTTCAGGTTAAACATAACTTTTGAAAACAGCTTCGAATAAATGTTTCTCTTGTTTATTTCAGATGCAAATTGATATATATAGCTATATAAACCCTTTATTTGATGTTTGAAAACTGCTATTCAGAGCTCCAGCAGAATCTTAGAAAACGTCATTCTCTCAGTCTGAGAACATCAGTTTGAGACAATGTTTCAGGTTAAACATAACTTTTGAAAACAGCTTTGAATAAGTTTTTCTCTTGTTTATTTCAGATGCAAATTGATATATATAGCTATATAAATCCTTTATTTGATGTTTGAAAACTGCTATTCAGAGCTTCAGCAGAATCTTGGAAAACGTCATTCTCTCAGCCTGTGAAGATCAGTTTAAGACAATATTTCAGGTTAAACATAACTTTTGAAAACAGCTTCGAATAAATGTTTCTCTTGTTTATTTCAGATGCAAATTGTTATATATAGCTATATAAACCCTTTATTTGATGTTTGAAAACTGCTATTCAGAGCTCCAGCAGAATCTTAGAAAATGTCATTCTCTCGGTCTGAGAACATCAGTTTGAGACAATATTTCAGGTTAAACATAACTTTTGAAAACAGCTTTGAATAAGTTTTTCTCTTGTTTATTTCAGATGCAAATTGATATATATAGCTATATAAACCCTTTATTTGATGTTTGAAAACTGCTATTCAGAGCTTCAGCAGAATCTTGGAAAACGTCATTCTCTCAGCCTGTGAAGATCAGTTTGAGACAATATTTCAGGTTAAACATAACTTTTGAAAACAGCTTCGAATAAATGTTTCTCTTGTTTATTTCAGATGCAAATTGATATATATAGCTATATAAACCCTTTATTTGATGTTTGAAAACTGCTATTCAGAGCTCCAGCAGAATCTTAGAAAACGTCATTCTCTCGGTCTGAGAACATCAGTTTGAGACAATATTTCAGGTTAAACATAACTTTTGAAAACAGCTTCGAATAAGTGTTTCTCTTGTTTATTTCAGATGCAAATTGATATATATAGCTATATAAACCCTTTATTTGATGTTTGAAAACTGCTATTCAGAGCTCCAGCAGAATCTTGGAAAACGTCATTCTCTCAGCCTGTGAAGATCAGTTTGAGACAGTATTTCATGTTAAACATAACTTTTGAAAACAGCATCGAATAAGTGTTTCTCTTGTTTATTTCAGATGCAAATTGATATATATAGCTATATAAACCCTTTATTTGATGTTTGAAAACTGCTATTCAGAGCTCCAGCAGAATCTTAGAAAACGTCATTCTCTCGGTCTGAGAACATCAGTTTGAGACAATATTTCAGGTTAAACATAACTTTTGAAAACAGCTTCGAATAAGTGTTTCTCTTGTTTATTTCTGATGCAAATTGATATATATAGCTATATAAACCCTTTATTTGATGTTTGAAAACTGCTATTCAGAGCTCCAGCAGAATCTTAGAAAACGTCATTCTCTCGGTCTGAGAACATCAGTTTGAGACAATATTTCAGGTTAAACATAACTTTTGAAACCAGCTTCGAATAAGTGTTTCTCTTGTTTATTTCAGATGCAAATTGATATATATAGCTATATAAGCCCTTTATTTGATGTTTGAAAACTGCTATTCAGAGCTTCAGCAGAATCTTGGAAAACGTCATTCTCTCAGCCTGTGAAGATCAGTTTGAGACAATATTTCAGGTTAAACATAACTTTTGAAAACAGCTTCGAATAAATGTTTCTCTTGTTTATTTCAGATGCAAATTGTTATATATAGCTATATAAACCCTTTATTTGATGTTTGAAAACTGCTATTCAGAGCTCCAGCAGAATCTTAGAAAACGTCATTCTCTCAGTCTGAGAACATCAGTTTGAGACAATATTTCAGGTTAAACATAACTTTTGAAAACAGCTTCGAATAAGTGTTTCTCTTGTTTATTTCAGATGCAAATTGATATATATAGCTATATAAACCCTTTATTTGATGTTTTAAAACTGTTATTCAGAGCTCCAGCAGAATCTTGGAAAACGTCATTCTCTCAGTCTGAGAAGATCAGTTTGAGACAATATTTCAGGTTAAACATAACTTTTGAAAACAGCTTCGAATAAATGTTTCTCTTGTTTATTTCAGTTGCAAATTGATATATATAGCTATATAAACCCTTTATTTGATGTTTGAAAACTGCTATTCAGAGCTCCAGCAGAATCTTAGAAAACGTCATTCTCTCAGTCTGAGAACATCAGTTTGAGACAATGTTTCAGGTTAAACATAACTTTTGAAAACAGCTTTGAATAAGTTTTTCTCTTGTTTATTTCAGATGCAAATTGATATATATAGCTATATAAATCCTTTATTTGATGTTTGAAAACTGCTATTCAGAGCTTCAGCAGAATCTTGGAAAACGTCATTCTCTCAGCCTGTGAAGATCAGTTTGAGACAATATTTCAGGTTAAACATAACTTTTGAAAACAGCTTCGAATAAATGTTTCTCTTGTTTATTTCAGATGCAAATTGTTATATATAGCTATATAAACCCTTTATTTGATGTTTGAAAACTGCTATTCAGAGCTCCAGCAGAATCTTAGAAAACGTCATTCTCTCGGTCTGAGAACATCAGTTTGAGACAATATTTCAGGTTAAACATAACTTTTGAAAACAGCTTCGAATAAGTGTTTCTCTTGTTTATTTCAGATGCAAATTGATATATATAGCTATATAAACCCTTTATTTGATGTTTGAAAACTGCTATTCAGAGCTTCAGCAGAATCTTGGAAAACGTCATTCTCTCAGCCTGTGAAGATCAGTTTGAGACAATATTTCAGGTTAAACATAACTTTTGAAAACAGCTTCGAATAAATGTTTCTCTTGTTTATTTCAGATGCAAATTGATATATATAGCTATATAAACCCTTTATTTGATGTTTGAAAACTGCTATTCAGAGCTCCAGCAGAATCTTAGAAAACGTCATTCTCTCGGTCTGAGAACATCAGTTTGAGACAATATTTCAGGTTAAACATAACTTTTGAAAACAGCTTCGAATAAGTGTTTCTCTTGTTTATTTCAGATGCAAATTGATATATATAGCTATATAAACCCTTTATTTGATGTTTGAAAACTGCTATTCAGAGCTCCAGCAGAATCTTAGAAAACGTCATTCTCTCGGTCTGAGAACATCAGTTTGAGACAATATTTCAGGTTAAACATAACTTTTGAAACCAGCTTCGAATAAGTGTTTCTCTTGTTTATTTCAGATGCAAATTGATATATATAGCTATATAAACCCTTTATTTGATGTTTGAAAACTGCTATTCAGAGCTCCAGCAGAATCTTAGAAAACGTCATTCTCTCAGTCTGAGAACATCATTTTGAGACAATGTTTCAGGTTAAACATAACTTTTGAAAACAGCTTTGAATAAGTTTTTCTCTTGTTTATTTCAGATGCAAATTGATATATATAGCTATATAAATCCTTTATTTGATGTTTGAAAACTGCTATTCAGAGCTCCAGCAGAATTTTAGAAAACGTCATTCTCTCAGTCTGAGAACATCAGTTTGAGACAATATTTCAGGTTAAACATAACTTTTGAAAACAGCTTCGAATAAGTGTTTCTCTTGTTTATTTCAGATGCAAATTGATATATATAGCTATATAAACCCTTTATTTGATGTTTGAAAACTGTTATTCAGAGCTCCAGCAGAATCTTGGAAAACGTCATTCTCTCAGTCTGAGAACATCAGTTTGAGACAATATTTCAGGTTAAACATAACTTTTGAAAACAGCTTCGAATAAATGTTTCTCTTGTTTATTTCAGATGCAAATTGATATATATAGCTATATAAACCCTTTATTTGATGTTTGAAAACTGCTATTCAGAGCTCCAGCAGAATCTTAGAAAACGTCATTCTCTCGGTCTGAGAACATCAGTTTGAGACAATATTTCAGGTTAAACATAACTTTTGAAAACAGCTTCGAATAAGTGTTTCTCTTGTTTATTTCAGATGCAAATTGATATATATAGCTATATAAACCCTTTATTTGATGTTTGAAAACTGTTATTCAGAGCTCCAGCAGAATCTTGGAAAACGTCATTCTCTCAGTCTGAGAACATCAGTTTGAGACAATATTTCAGGTTAAACATAACTTTTGAAAACAGCTTCGAATAAGTGTTTCTCTTGTTTATTTCAGATGCAAATTGATATATATAGCTATATAAACCCTTTATTTGATGTTTGAAAACTGTTATTCAGAGCTCCAGCAGAATCTTAGAAAACGTCATTCTCTCGGTCTGAGAACATCAGTTTGAGACAATATTTCAGGTTAAACATAACTTTTGAAAACAGCTTCGAATAAGTGTTTCTCTTGTTTATTTCAGATGCAAATTGATATATATAGCTATATAAACCCTTTATTTGATGTTTGAAAACTGCTATTCAGAGCTCCAGCAGAATCTTAGAAAACGTCATTCTCTCAGTCTGAGAACATCAGTTTGAGACAATATTTCAGGTTAAACATAACTTTTGAAAACAGCTTCGAATAAATGTTTCTCTTGTTTATTTCAGATGCAAATTGATATATATAGCTATATAAACCCTTTATTTGATGTTTGAAAACTGCTATTCAGAGCTCCAGCAGAATCTTAGAAAACGTCATTCTCTCAGTCTGAGAACATCAGTTTGAGACAATGTTTCAGGTTAAACATAACTTTTGAAAACAGCTTTGAATAAGTTTTTCTCTTGTTTATTTCAGATGCAAATTGATATATATAGCTATATAAATCCTTTATTTGATGTTTGAAAACTGCTATTCAGAGCTTCAGCAGAATCTTGGAAAACGTCATTCTCTCAGCCTGTGAAGATCAGTTTGAGACAATATTTCAGGTTAAACATAACTTTTGAAAACAGCTTCGAATAAGTGTTTCTCTTGTTTATTTCTGATGCAAATTGATATATATAGCTATATAAGCCCTTTATTTGATGTTTGAAAACTGCTATTCAGAGCTTCAGCAGAATCTTGGAAAACGTCATTCTCTCAGCCTGTGAAGATCAGTTTGAGACAATATTTCAGGTTTAACATAACTTTTGAAAACAGCTTCGAATAAATGTTTCTCTTGTTTATTTCAGATGCAAATTGTTATATATAGCTATATAAACCCTTTATTTGATGTTTGAAAACTGCTATTCAGAGCTCCAGCAGAATCTTAGAAAACGTCATTCTCTCGGTCTGAGAACATCAGTTTGAGACAATATTTCAGGTTAAACATAACTTTTGAAAACAGCTTCGAATAAGTGTTTCTCTTGTTTATTTCAGATGCAAATTGATATATATAGCTATATAAACCCTTTATTTGATGTTTGAAAACTGCTATTCAGAGCTTCAGCAGAATCTTGGAAAACGTCATTCTCTCAGCCTGTGAAGATCAGTTTGAGACAATATTTCAGGTTAAACATAACTTTTGAAAACAGCTTCGAATAAATGTTTCTCTTGTTTATTTCAGATGCAAATTGATATATATAGCTATATAAACCCTTTATTTGATGTTTGAAAACTGCTATTCAGAGCTCCAGCAGAATCTTAGAAAACGTCATTCTCTCAGTCTGAGAACATCAGTTTGAGACAATGTTTCAGGTTAAACATAACTTTTGAAAACAGCTTTGAATAAGTTTTTCTCTTGTTTATTTCAGATGCAAATTGATATATATAGCTATATAAATCCTTTATTTGATGTTTGAAAACTGCTATTCAGAGCTTCAGCAGAATCTTGGAAAACGTCATTCTCTCAGCCTGTGAAGATCAGTTTGAGACAATATTTCAGGTTAAACATAACTTTTGAAAACAGCTTCGAATAAATGTTTCTCTTGTTTATTTCAGATGCAAATTGTTATATATAGCTATATAAACCCTTTATTTGATGTTTGAAAACTGCTATTCAGAGCTCCAGCAGAATCTTAGAAAACGTCATTCTCTCGGTCTGAGAACATCAGTTTGAGACAATATTTCAGGTTAAACATAACTTTTGAAAACAGCTTTGAATAAGTTTTTCTCTTGTTTATTTCAGATGCAAATTGATATATATAGCTATATAAACCCTTTTATTTGATGTTTGAAAACTGCTATTCAGAGCTTCAGCAGAATCTTGGAAAACGTCATTCTCTCAGCCTGTGAAGATCAGTTTGAGACAATATTTCAGGTTAAACATAACTTTTGAAAACAGCTTCGAATAAATGTTTCTCTTGTTTATTTCAGATGCAAATTGATATATATAGCTATATAAACCCTTTATTTGATGTTTGAAAACTGCTATTCAGAGCTCCAGCAGAATCTTAGAAAACGTCATTCTCTCGGTCTGAGAACATCAGTTTGAGACAATATTTCAGGTTAAACATAACTTTTGAAAACAGCTTCGAATAAGTGTTTCTCTTGTTTATTTCAGATGCAAATTGATATATATAGCTATATAAACCCTTTATTTGATGTTTGAAAACTGCTATTCAGAGCTCCAGCAGAATCTTGGAAAACGTCATTCTCTCAGCCTGTGAAGATCAGTTTGAGACAGTATTTCATGTTAAACATAACTTTTGAAAACAGCTTCGAATAAGTGTTTCTCTTGTTTATTTCAGATGCAAATTGATATATATAGCTATATAAACCCTTTATTTGATGTTTGAAAACTGCTATTCAGAGCTCCAGCAGAATCTTAGAAAACGTCATTCTCTCGGTCTGAGAACATCAGTTTGAGACAATATTTCAGGTTAAACATAACTTTTGAAAACAGCTTCGAATAAGTGTTTCTCTTGTTTATTTCTGATGCAAATTGATATATATAGCTATATAAACCCTTTATTTGATGTTTGAAAACTGCTATTCAGAGCTCCAGCAGAATCTTAGAAAACGTCATTCTCTCGGTCTGAGAACATCAGTTTGAGACAATATTTCAGGTTAAACATAACTTTTGAAACCAGCTTCGAATAAGTGTTTCTCTTGTTTATTTCAGATGCAAATTGATATATATAGCTATATAAGCCCTTTATTTGATGTTTGAAAACTGCTATTCAGAGCTTCAGCAGAATCTTGGAAAACGTCATTCTCTCAGCCTGTGAAGATCAGTTTGAGACAATATTTCAGGTTTAACATAACTTTTGAAAACAGCTTCGAATAAATGTTTCTCTTGTTTATTTCAGATGCAAATTGTTATATATAGCTATATAAACCCTTTATTTGATGTTTGAAAACTGCTATTCAGAGCTCCAGCAGAATCTTAGAAAACGTCATTCTCTCAGTCTGAGAACATCAGTTTGAGACAATGTTTCAGGTTAAACATAACTTTTGAAAACAGCTTTGAATAAGTTTTTCTCTTGTTTATTTCAGATGCAAATTGATATATATAGCTATATAAACCCTTTATTTGATGTTTGAAAACTGCTATTCAGAGCTCCAGCAGAATCTTAGAAAACGTCATTCTCTCAGTCTGAGAACATCAGTTTGAGACAATGTTTCAGGTTAAACATAACTTTTGAAAACAGCTTTGAATAAGTTTTTCTCTTGTTTATTTCAGATGCAAATTGATATATATAGCTATATAAATCCTTTATTTGATGTTTGAAAACTGCTATTCAGAGCTCCAGCAGAATTTTAGAAAACGTCATTCTCTCAGTCTGAGAACATCAGTTTGAGACAATATTTCAGGTTAAACATAACTTTTGAAAACAGCTTCGAATAAGTGTTTCTCTTGTTTATTTCAGATGCAAATTGATATATATAGCTATATAAACCCTTTATTTGATGTTTGAAAACTGCTATTCAGAGCTCCAGCAGAATCTTAGAAAACGTCATTCTCTCGGTCTGAGAACATCAGTTTGAGACAATATTTCAGGTTAAACATAACTTTTGAAAACAGCTTCGAATAAGTGTTTCTCTTGTTTATTTCAGATGCAAATTGATATATATAGCTATATAAACCCTTTATTTGATGTTTGAAAACTGCTATTCAGAGCTCCAGCAGAATCTTAGAAAACGTCATTCTCTCAGTCTGAGAACATCAGTTTGAGACAATATTTTAGGTTAAACATAACTTTTGAAAACAGCTTCGAATAAATGTTTCTCTTGTTTATTTCAGATGCAAATTGATATATATAGCTATATAAACCCTTTATTTGATGTTTGAAAACTGCTATTCAGAGCTCCAGCAGAATCTTAGAAAACGTCATTCTCTCAGTTTGAGAACATCAGTTTGAGACAATGTTTCAGGTTAAACATAACTTTTGAAAACAGCTTTGAATAAGTTTTTCTCTTGTTTATTTCAGATGCAAATTGATATATATAGCTATATAAATCCTTTATTTGATGTTTGAAAACTGCTATTCAGAGCTTCAGCAGAATCTTGGAAAACGTCATTCTCTCAGCCTGTGAAGATCAGTTTGAGACAATATTTCAGGTTAAACATAACTTTTGAAAACAGCTTCGAATAAATGTTTCTCTTGTTTATTTCAGATGCAAATTGTTATATATAGCTATATAAACCCTTCATTTGATGTTTGAAAACTGCTATTCAGAGCTCCAGCAGAATCTTAGAAAACGTCATTCTCTCGGTCTGAGAACATCAGTTTGAGACAATATTTCAGGTTAAACATAACTTTTGAAAACAGCTTCGAATAAGTGTTTCTCTTGTTTATTTCTGATGCAAATTGATACATATAGCTATATAAACCCTTTATTTGATGTTTGAAAACTGCTATTCAGAGCTTCAGCAGAATCTTGGAAAACGTCATTCTCTCAGCCTGTGAAGATCAGTTTGAGACAATATTTCAGGTTAAACATAACTTTTGAAAACAGCTTCGAATAAATGTTTCTCTTGTTTATTTCAGATGCAAATTGATATATATAGCTATATAAACCCTTTATTTGATGTTTGAAAACTGCTATTCAGA
This sequence comes from Callionymus lyra, assembly GCF_982586985.1. Lineage (NCBI taxonomy): Eukaryota > Metazoa > Chordata > Actinopteri > Syngnathiformes > Callionymidae > Callionymus > Callionymus lyra. The sequence goes on from NW_028258565.1 coordinate 384,271, forward strand.
GCTCCAGCAGAATCTTAGAAAACGTCATTCTCTCGGTCTGAGAACATCAGTTTGAGACAATATTTCAGGTTAAACATAACTTTTGAAAACAGCTTCGAATAAGTGTTTCTCTTGTTTATTTCAGATGCAAATTGATATATATAGCTATATAAACCCTTTATTTGATGTTTGAAAACTGCTTTTCAGAGCTCCAGCAGAATCTTAGAAAACGTCATTCTCTCAGTCTGAGAACATCAGTTTGAGACAATATTTCAGGTTAAACATAACTTTTGAAAACAGCTTCGAATAAATGTTTCTCTTGTTTATTTCAGATGCAAATTGATATATATAGCTATATAAACCCTTTATTTGATGTTTGAAAACTGCTATTCAGAGCTCCAGCAGAATCTTAGAAAACGTCATTCTCTCAGTCTGAGAACATCAGTTTGAGACAATGTTTCAGGTTAAACATAACTTTTGAAAACAGCTTTGAATAAGTTTTTCTCTTGTTTATTTCAGATGCAAATTGATATATATAGCTATATAAATCCTTTATTTGATGTTTGAAAACTGCTATTCAGAGCTTCAGCAGAATCTTGGAAAACGTCATTCTCTCAGCCTGTGAAGATCAGTTTGAGACAATATTTCAGGTTAAACATAACTTTTGAAAACAGCTTCGAATAAATGTTTCTCTTGTTTATTTCAGATGCAAATTGTTATATATAGCTATATAAACCCTTTATTTGATGTTTGAAAACTGCTATTCAGAGCTCCAGCAGAATCTTAGAAAACGTCATTCTCTCGGTCTGAGAACATCAGTTTGAGACAATATTTCAGGTTAAACATAACTTTTGAAAACAGCTTTGAATAAGTTTTTCTCTTGTTTATTTCAGATGCAAATTGATATATATAGCTATATAAATCCTTTATTTGATGTTTGAAAACTGCTATTCAGAGCTTCAGCAGAATCTTGGAAAACGTCATTCTCTCAGCCTGTGAAGATCAGTTTGAGACAATATTTCAGGTTAAACATAACTTTTGAAAACAGCTTCGAATAAATGTTTCTCTTGTTTATTTCAGATGCAAATTGTTATATATAGCTATATAAACCCTTTATTTGATGTTTGAAAACTGCTATTCAGAGCTCCAGCAGAATCTTAGAAAACGTCATTCTCTCGGTCTGAGAACATCAGTTTGAGACAATATTTCAGGTTAAACATAACTTTTGAAAACAGCTTCGAATAAGTGTTTCTCTTGTTTATTTCTGATGCAAATTGATATATATAGCTATATAAACCCTTTATTTGATGTTTGAAAACTGTTATTCAGAGCTCCAGCAGAATCTTGGAAAACGTCATTCTCTCAGCCTGTGAAGATCAGTTTGAGACAGTATTTCATGTTAAACATAACTTTTGAAAACAGCTTCGAATAAGTGTTTCTCTTGTTTATTTCAGATGCAAATTGATATATATAGCTATATAAACCCTTTATTTGATGTTTGAAAACTGCTATTCAGAGCTCCAGCAGAATCTTAGAAAACGTCATTCTCTCAGTCTGAGAACATCAGTTTGAGACAATATTTCAGGTTAAACATAACTTTTGAAAACAGCTTCGAATAAATGTTTCTCTTGTTTATTTCAGATGCAAATTGATATATATAGCTATATAAACCCTTTATTTGATGTTTGAAAACTGCTATTCAGAGCTCCAGCAGAATCTTAGAAAACGTCATTCTCTCAGTCTGAGAACATCAGTTTGAGACAATGTTTCAGGTTAAACATAACTTTTGAAAACAGCTTTGAATAAGTTTTTCTCTTGTTTATTTCAGATGCAAATTGATATATATAGCTATATAAATCCTTTATTTGATGTTTGAAAACTGCTATTCAGAGCTTCAGCAGAATCTTGGAAAACGTCATTCTCTCAGCCTGTGAAGATCAGTTTAAGACAATATTTCAGGTTAAACATAACTTTTGAAAACAGCTTCGAATAAATGTTTCTCTTGTTTATTTCAGATGCAAATTGTTATATATAGCTATATAAACCCTTTATTTGATGTTTGAAAACTGCTATTCAGAGCTCCAGCAGAATCTTAGAAAATGTCATTCTCTCGGTCTGAGAACATCAGTTTGAGACAATATTTCAGGTTAAACATAACTTTTGAAAACAGCTTTGAATAAGTTTTTCTCTTGTTTATTTCAGATGCAAATTGATATATATAGCTATATAAACCCTTTATTTGATGTTTGAAAACTGCTATTCAGAGCTTCAGCAGAATCTTGGAAAACGTCATTCTCTCAGCCTGTGAAGATCAGTTTGAGACAATATTTCAGGTTAAACATAACTTTTGAAAACAGCTTCGAATAAATGTTTCTCTTGTTTATTTCAGATGCAAATTGATATATATAGCTATATAAACCCTTTATTTGATGTTTGAAAACTGCTATTCAGAGCTCCAGCAGAATCTTAGAAAACGTCATTCTCTCGGTCTGAGAACATCAGTTTGAGACAATATTTCAGGTTAAACATAACTTTTGAAAACAGCTTCGAATAAGTGTTTCTCTTGTTTATTTCAGATGCAAATTGATATATATAGCTATATAAACCCTTTATTTGATGTTTGAAAACTGCTATTCAGAGCTCCAGCAGAATCTTGGAAAACGTCATTCTCTCAGCCTGTGAAGATCAGTTTGAGACAGTATTTCATGTTAAACATAACTTTTGAAAACAGCATCGAATAAGTGTTTCTCTTGTTTATTTCAGATGCAAATTGATATATATAGCTATATAAACCCTTTATTTGATGTTTGAAAACTGCTATTCAGAGCTCCAGCAGAATCTTAGAAAACGTCATTCTCTCGGTCTGAGAACATCAGTTTGAGACAATATTTCAGGTTAAACATAACTTTTGAAAACAGCTTCGAATAAGTGTTTCTCTTGTTTATTTCTGATGCAAATTGATATATATAGCTATATAAACCCTTTATTTGATGTTTGAAAACTGCTATTCAGAGCTCCAGCAGAATCTTAGAAAACGTCATTCTCTCGGTCTGAGAACATCAGTTTGAGACAATATTTCAGGTTAAACATAACTTTTGAAACCAGCTTCGAATAAGTGTTTCTCTTGTTTATTTCAGATGCAAATTGATATATATAGCTATATAAGCCCTTTATTTGATGTTTGAAAACTGCTATTCAGAGCTTCAGCAGAATCTTGGAAAACGTCATTCTCTCAGCCTGTGAAGATCAGTTTGAGACAATATTTCAGGTTAAACATAACTTTTGAAAACAGCTTCGAATAAATGTTTCTCTTGTTTATTTCAGATGCAAATTGTTATATATAGCTATATAAACCCTTTATTTGATGTTTGAAAACTGCTATTCAGAGCTCCAGCAGAATCTTAGAAAACGTCATTCTCTCAGTCTGAGAACATCAGTTTGAGACAATATTTCAGGTTAAACATAACTTTTGAAAACAGCTTCGAATAAGTGTTTCTCTTGTTTATTTCAGATGCAAATTGATATATATAGCTATATAAACCCTTTATTTGATGTTTTAAAACTGTTATTCAGAGCTCCAGCAGAATCTTGGAAAACGTCATTCTCTCAGTCTGAGAAGATCAGTTTGAGACAATATTTCAGGTTAAACATAACTTTTGAAAACAGCTTCGAATAAATGTTTCTCTTGTTTATTTCAGTTGCAAATTGATATATATAGCTATATAAACCCTTTATTTGATGTTTGAAAACTGCTATTCAGAGCTCCAGCAGAATCTTAGAAAACATCATTCTCTCAGTCTGAGAACATCAGTTTGAGACAATGTTTCAGGTTAAACATAACTTTTGAAAACAGCTTTGAATAAGTTTTTCTCTTGTTTATTTCAGATGCAAATTGATATATATAGCTATATAAATCCTTTATTTGATGTTTGAAAACTGCTATTCAGAGCTTCAGCAGAATCTTGGAAAACGTCATTCTCTCAGCCTGTGAAGATCAGTTTGAGACAATATTTCAGGTTAAACATAACTTTTGAAAACAGCTTCGAATAAATGTTTCTCTTGTTTATTTCAGATGCAAATTGTTATATATAGCTATATAAACCCTTTATTTGATGTTTGAAAACTGCTATTCAGAGCTCCAGCAGAATCTTAGAAAACGTCATTCTCTCGGTCTGAGAACATCAGTTTGAGACAATATTTCAGGTTAAACATAACTTTTGAAAACAGCTTCGAATAAGTGTTTCTCTTGTTTATTTCAGATGCAAATTGATATATATAGCTATATAAACCCTTTATTTGATGTTTGAAAACTGCTATTCAGAGCTTCAGCAGAATCTTGGAAAACGTCATTCTCTCAGCCTGTGAAGATCAGTTTGAGACAATATTTCAGGTTAAACATAACTTTTGAAAACAGCTTCGAATAAATGTTTCTCTTGTTTATTTCAGATGCAAATTGATATATATAGCTATATAAACCCTTTATTTGATGTTTGAAAACTGCTATTCAGAGCTCCAGCAGAATCTTAGAAAACGTCATTCTCTCGGTCTGAGAACATCAGTTTGAGACAATATTTCAGGTTAAACATAACTTTTGAAAACAGCTTCGAATAAGTGTTTCTCTTGTTTATTTCAGATGCAAATTGATATATATAGCTATATAAACCCTTTATTTGATGTTTGAAAACTGCTATTCAGAGCTCCAGCAGAATCTTAGAAAACGTCATTCTCTCGGTCTGAGAACATCAGTTTGAGACAATATTTCAGGTTAAACATAACTTTTGAAACCAGCTTCGAATAAGTGTTTCTCTTGTTTATTTCAGATGCAAATTGATATATATAGCTATATAAACCCTTTATTTGATGTTTGAAAACTGCTATTCAGAGCTCCAGCAGAATCTTAGAAAACGTCATTCTCTCAGTCTGAGAACATCATTTTGAGACAATGTTTCAGGTTAAACATAACTTTTGAAAACAGCTTTGAATAAGTTTTTCTCTTGTTTATTTCAGATGCAAATTGATATATATAGCTATATAAATCCTTTATTTGATGTTTGAAAACTGCTATTCAGAGCTCCAGCAGAATTTTAGAAAACGTCATTCTCTCAGTCTGAGAACATCAGTTTGAGACAATATTTCAGGTTAAACATAACTTTTGAAAACAGCTTCGAATAAGTGTTTCTCTTGTTTATTTCAGATGCAAATTGATATATATAGCTATATAAACCCTTTATTTGATGTTTGAAAACTGTTATTCAGAGCTCCAGCAGAATCTTGGAAAACGTCATTCTCTCAGTCTGAGAACATCAGTTTGAGACAATATTTCAGGTTAAACATAACTTTTGAAAACAGCTTCGAATAAATGTTTCTCTTGTTTATTTCAGATGCAAATTGATATATATAGCTATATAAACCCTTTATTTGATGTTTGAAAACTGCTATTCAGAGCTCCAGCAGAATCTTAGAAAACGTCATTCTCTCGGTCTGAGAACATCAGTTTGAGACAATATTTCAGGTTAAACATAACTTTTGAAAACAGCTTCGAATAAGTGTTTCTCTTGTTTATTTCAGATGCAAATTGATATATATAGCTATATAAACCCTTTATTTGATGTTTGAAAACTGTTATTCAGAGCTCCAGCAGAATCTTGGAAAACGTCATTCTCTCAGTCTGAGAACATCAGTTTGAGACAATATTTCAGGTTAAACATAACTTTTGAAAACAGCTTCGAATAAATGTTTCTCTTGTTTATTTCAGATGCAAATTGATATATATAGCTATATAAACCCTTTATTTGATGTTTGAAAACTGCTATTCAGAGCTCCAGCAGAATCTTAGAAAACGTCATTCTCTCGGTCTGAGAACATCAGTTTGAGACAATATTTCAGGTTAAACATAACTTTTGAAAACAGCTTCGAATAAGTGTTTCTCTTGTTTATTTCAGATGCAAATTGATATATATAGCTATATAAACCCTTTATTTGATGTTTGAAAACTGCTATTCAGAGCTCCAGCAGAATCTTAGAAAACGTCATTCTCTCAGTCTGAGAACATCAGTTTTTGGACAATATTTCAGGTTAAACATAACTTTTGAAAACAGCTTCGAATAAATGTTTCTCTTGTTTATTTCAGATGCAAATTGATATATATAGCTATATAAACCCTTTATTTGATGTTTGAAAACTGCTATTCAGAGCTCCAGCAGAATCTTAGAAAACGTCATTCTCTCAGTCTGAGAACATCAGTTTGAGACAATGTTTCAGGTTAAACATAACTTTTGAAAACAGCTTTGAATAAGTTTTTCTCTTGTTTATTTCAGATGCAAATTGATATATATAGCTATATAAATCCTTTATTTGATGTTTGAAAACTGCTATTCAGAGCTTCAGCAGAATCTTGGAAAACGTCATTCTCTCAGCCTGTGAAGATCAGTTTGAGACAATATTTCAGGTTAAACATAACTTTTGAAAACAGCTTCGAATAAGTGTTTCTCTTGTTTATTTCTGATGCAAATTGATATATATAGCTATATAAGCCCTTTATTTGATGTTTGAAAACTGCTATTCAGAGCTTCAGCAGAATCTTGGAAAACGTCATTCTCTCAGCCTGTGAAGATCAGTTTGAGACAATATTTCAGGTTTAACATAACTTTTGAAAACAGCTTCGAATAAATGTTTCTCTTGTTTATTTCAGATGCAAATTGTTATATATAGCTATATAAACCCTTTATTTGATGTTTGAAAACTGCTATTCAGAGCTCCAGCAGAATCTTAGAAAACGTCATTCTCTCGGTCTGAGAACATCAGTTTGAGACAATATTTCAGGTTAAACATAACTTTTGAAAACAGCTTCGAATAAGTGTTTCTCTTGTTTATTTCAGATGCAAATTGATATATATAGCTATATAAACCCTTTATTTGATGTTTGAAAACTGCTATTCAGAGCTTCAGCAGAATCTTGGAAAACGTCATTCTCTCAGCCTGTGAAGATCAGTTTGAGACAATATTTCAGGTTAAACATAACTTTTGAAAACAGCTTCGAATAAATGTTTCTCTTGTTTATTTCAGATGCAAATTGATATATATAGCTATATAAACCCTTTATTTGATGTTTGAAAACTGCTATTCAGAGCTCCAGCAGAATCTTAGAAAACGTCATTCTCTCGGTCTGAGAACATCAGTTTGAGACAATATTTCAGGTTAAACATAACTTTTGAAAACAGCTTCGAATAAGTGTTTCTCTTGTTTATTTCAGATGCAAATTGATATATATAGCTATATAAACCCTTTATTTGATGTTTGAAAACTGCTATTCAGAGCTCCAGCAGAATCTTAGAAAACGTCATTCTCTCAGTCTGAGAACATCAGTTTGAGACAATATTTCAGGTTAAACATAACTTTTGAAAACAGCTTCGAATAAATGTTTCTCTTGTTTATTTCAGATGCAAATTGATATATATAGCTATATAAACCCTTTATTTGATGTTTGAAAACTGCTATTCAGAGCTCCAGCAGAATCTTAGAAAACGTCATTCTCTCAGTCTGAGAACATCAGTTTGAGACAATGTTTCAGGTTAAACATAACTTTTGAAAACAGCTTTGAATAAGTTTTTCTCTTGTTTATTTCAGATGCAAATTGATATATATAGCTATATAAATCCTTTATTTGATGTTTGAAAACTGCTATTCAGAGCTTCAGCAGAATCTTGGAAAACGTCATTCTCTCAGCCTGTGAAGATCAGTTTGAGACAATATTTCAGGTTAAACATAACTTTTGAAAACAGCTTCGAATAAATGTTTCTCTTGTTTATTTCAGATGCAAATTGTTATATATAGCTATATAAACCCTTTATTTGATGTTTGAAAACTGCTATTCAGAGCTCCAGCAGAATCTTAGAAAACGTCATTCTCTCGGTCTGAGAACATCAGTTTGAGACAATATTTCAGGTTAAACATAACTTTTGAAAACAGCTTTGAATAAGTTTTTCTCTTGTTTATTTCAGATGCAAATTGATATATATAGCTATATAAACCCTTTTATTTGATGTTTGAAAACTGCTATTCAGAGCTTCAGCAGAATCTTGGAAAACGTCATTCTCTCAGCCTGTGAAGATCAGTTTGAGACAATATTTCAGGTTAAACATAACTTTTGAAAACAGCTTCGAATAAATGTTTCTCTTGTTTATTTCAGATGCAAATTGATATATATAGCTATATAAACCCTTTATTTGATGTTTGAAAACTGCTATTCAGAGCTCCAGCAGAATCTTAGAAAACGTCATTCTCTCGGTCTGAGAACATCAGTTTGAGACAATATTTCAGGTTAAACATAACTTTTGAAAACAGCTTCGAATAAGTGTTTCTCTTGTTTATTTCAGATGCAAATTGATATATATAGCTATATAAACCCTTTATTTGATGTTTGAAAACTGCTATTCAGAGCTCCAGCAGAATCTTGGAAAACGTCATTCTCTCAGCCTGTGAAGATCAGTTTGAGACAGTATTTCATGTTAAACATAACTTTTGAAAACAGCTTCGAATAAGTGTTTCTCTTGTTTATTTCAGATGCAAATTGATATATATAGCTATATAAACCCTTTATTTGATGTTTGAAAACTGCTATTCAGAGCTCCAGCAGAATCTTAGAAAACGTCATTCTCTCGGTCTGAGAACATCAGTTTGAGACAATATTTCAGGTTAAACATAACTTTTGAAAACAGCTTCGAATAAGTGTTTCTCTTGTTTATTTCTGATGCAAATTGATATATATAGCTATATAAACCCTTTATTTGATGTTTGAAAACTGATATTCAGAGCTCCAGCAGAATCTTAGAAAACGTCATTCTCTCGGTCTGAGAACATCAGTTTGAGACAATATTTCAGGTTAAACATAACTTTTGAAACCAGCTTCGAATAAGTGTTTCTCTTGTTTATTTCAGATGCAAATTGATATATATAGCTATATAAGCCCTTTATTTGATGTTTGAAAACTGCTATTCAGAGCTTCAGCAGAATCTTGGAAAACGTCATTCTCTCAGCCTGTGAAGATCAGTTTGATACAATATTTCAGGTTTAACATAACTTTTGAAAACAGCTTCGAATAAATGTTTCTCTTGTTTATTTCAGATGCAAATTGTTATATATAGCTATATAAACCCTTTATTTGATGTTTGAAAACTGCTATTCAGAGCTCCAGCAGAATCTTAGAAAACGTCATTCTCTCAGTCTGAGAACATCAGTTTGAGACAATGTTTCAGGTTAAACATAACTTTTGAAAACAGCTTTGAATAAGTTTTTCTCTTGTTTATTTCAGATGCAAATTGATATATATAGCTATATAAACCCTTTATTTGATGTTTGAAAACTGCTATTCAGAGCTCCAGCAGAATCTTAGAAAACGTCATTCTCTCAGTCTGAGAACATCAGTTTGAGACAATGTTTCAGGTTAAACATAACTTTTGAAAACAGCTTTGAATAAGTTTTTCTCTTGTTTATTTCAGATGCAAATTGATATATATAGCTATATAAATCCTTTATTTGATGTTTGAAAACTGCTATTCAGAGCTCCAGCAGAATCTTAGAAAACGTCATTCTCTCGGTCTGAGAACATCAGTTTGAGACAATATTTCAGGTTAAACATAACTTTTGAAAACAGCTTCGAATAAGTGTTTCTCTTGTTTATTTCAGATGCAAATTGATATATATAGCTATATAAACCCTTTATTTGATGTTTGAAAACTGCTATTCAGAGCTCCAGCAGAATCTTAGAAAACGTCATTCTCTCAGTCTGAGAACATCAGTTTGAGACAATATTTTAGGTTAAACATAACTTTTGAAAACAGCTTCGAATAAATGTTTCTCTTGTTTATTTCAGATGCAAATTGATATATATAGCTATATAAACCCTTTATTTGATGTTTGAAAACTGCTATTCAGAGCTCCAGCAGAATCTTAGAAAACGTCATTCTCTCAGTCTGAGAACATCAGTTTGAGACAATGTTTCAGGTTAAACATAACTTTTGAAAACAGCTTTGAATAAGTTTTTCTCTTGTTTATTTCAGATGCAAATTGATATATATAGCTATATAAATCCTTTATTTGATGTTTGAAAACTGCTATTCAGAGCTTCAGCAGAATCTTGGAAAACGTCATTCTCTCAGCCTGTGAAGATCAGTTTGAGACAATATTTCAGGTTAAACATAACTTTTGAAAACAGCTTCGAATAAATGTTTCTCTTGTTTATTTCAGATGCAAATTGTTATATATAGCTATATAAACCCTTCATTTGATGTTTGAAAACTGCTATTCAGAGCTCCAGCAGAATCTTAGAAAACGTCATTCTCTCGGTCTGAGAACATCAGTTTGAGACAATATTTCAGGTTAAACATAACTTTTGAAAACAGCTTCGAATAAGTGTTTCTCTTGTTTATTTCTGATGCAAATTGATATATATAGCTATATAAACCCTTTATTTGATGTTTGAAAACTGCTATTCAGAGCTTCAGCAGAATCTTGGAAAACGTCATTCTCTCAGCCTGTGAAGATCAGTTTGAGACAATATTTCAGGTTAAACATAACTTTTGAAAACAGCTTCGAATAAATGTTTCTCTTGTTTATTTCAGATGCAAATTGATATATATAGCTATATAAACCCTTTATTTGATGTTTGAAAACTGCTATTCAGAGCTCCAGCAGAATCTTAGAAAACGTCATTCTCTCGGTCTGAGAACATCAGTTTGAGACAATATTTCAGGTTAAACATAACTTTTGAAAACAGCTTCGAATAAGTGTTTCTCTTGTTTATTTCAGATGCAAATTGATATATATAGCTATATAAACCCTTTATTTGATGTTTGAAAACTGCTATTCAGAGCTCCAGCAGAATCTTAGAAAACGTCATTCTCTCAGTCTGAGAACATCAGTTTGAGACAATATTTCAGGTTAAACATAACTTTTGAAAACAGCTTCGAATAAATGTTTCTCTTGTTTATTTCAGATGCAAATTGATATATATAGCTATATAAACCCTTTATTTGATGTTTGAAAACTGCTATTCAGAGCTCCAGCAGAATCTTAGAAAACGTCATTCTCTCAGTCTGAGAACATCAGTTTGAGACAATGTTTCAGGTTAAACATAACTTTTGAAAACAGCTTTGAATAAGTTTTTCTCTTGTTTATTTCAGATGCAAATTGATATATATAGCTATATAAATCCTTTATTTGATGTTTGAAAACTGCTATTCAGAGCTTCAGCAGAATCTTGGAAAACGTCATTCTCTCAGCCTGTGAAGATCAGTTTGAGACAATATTTCAGGTTAAACATAACTTTTGAAAACAGCTTCGAATAAATGTTTCTCTTGTTTATTTCAGATGCAAATTGTTATATATAGCTATATAAACCCTTTATTTGATGTTTGAAAACTGCTATTCAGAGCTCCAGCAGAATCTTAGAAAACGTCATTCTCTCGGTCTGAGAACATCAGTTTGAGACAATATTTCAGGTTAAACATAACTTTTGAAAACAGCTTTGAATAAGTTTTTCTCTTGTTTATTTCAGATGCAAATTGATATATATAGCTATATAAATCCTTTATTTGATGTTTGAAAACTGCTATTCAGAGCTTCAGCAGAATCTTGGAAAACGTCATTCTCTCAGCCTGTGAAGATCAGTTTGAGACAATATTTCAGGTTAAACATAACTTTTGAAAACAGCTTCGAATAAATGTTTCTCTTGTTTATTTCAGATGCAAATTGTTATATATAGCTATATAAACCCTTTATTTGATGTTTGAAAACTGCTATTCAGAGCTCCAGCAGAATCTTAGAAAACGTCATTCTCTCCGTCTGAGAACATCAGTTTGAGACAATATTTCAGGTTAAACATAACTTTTGAAAACAGCTTCGAATAAGTGTTTCTCTTGTTTATTTCTGATGCAAATTGATATATATAGCTATATAAACCCTTTATTTGATGTTTGAAAACTGTTATTCAGAGCTCCAGCAGAATCTTGGAAAACGTCATTCTCTCAGCCTGTGAAGATCAGTTTGAGACAGTATTTCATGTTAAACATAACTTTTGAAAACAGCTTCGAATAAGTGTTTCTCTTGTTTATTTCAGATGCAAATTGATATATATAGCTATATAAACCCTTTATTTGATGTTTGAAAACTGCTATTCAGAGCTCCAGCAGAATCTTAGAAAACGTCATTCTCTCAGTCTGAGAACATCAGTTTGAGACAATATTTCAGGTTAAACATAACTTTTGAAAACAGCTTCGAATAAATGTTTCTCTTGTTTATTTCAGATGCAAATTGATATATATAGCTATATAAACCCTTTATTTGATGTTTGAAAACTGCTATTCAGAGCTCCAGCAGAATCTTAGAAAACGTCATTCTCTCAGTCTGAGAACATCAGTTTGAGACAATGTTTCAGGTTAAACATAACTTTTGAAAACAGCTTTGAATAAGTTTTTCTCTTGTTTATTTCAGATGCAAATTGATATATATAGCTATATAAATCCTTTATTTGATGTTTGAAAACTGCTATTCAGAGCTTCAGCAGAATCTTGGAAAACGTCATTCTCTCAGCCTGTGAAGATCAGTTTAAGACAATATTTCAGGTTAAACATAACTTTTGAAAACAGCTTCGAATAAATGTTTCTCTTGTTTATTTCAGATGCAAATTGTTATATATAGCTATATAAACCCTTTATTTGATGTTTGAAAACTGCTATTCAGAGCTCCAGCAGAATCTTAGAAAATGTCATTCTCTCGGTCTGAGAACATCAGTTTGAGACAATATTTCAGGTTAAACATAACTTTTGAAAACAGCTTTGAATAAGTTTTTCTCTTGTTTATTTCAGATGCAAATTGATATATATAGCTATATAAACCCTTTATTTGATGTTTGAAAACTGCTATTCAGAGCTTCAGCAGAATCTTGGAAAACGTCATTCTCTCAGCCTGTGAAGATCAGTTTGAGACAATATTTCAGGTTAAACATAACTTTTGAAAACAGCTTCGAATAAATGTTTCTCTTGTTTATTTCAGATGCAAATTGATATATATAGCTATATAAACCCTTTATTTGATGTTTGAAAACTGCTATTCAGAGCTCCAGCAGAATCTTAGAAAACGTCATTCTCTCGGTCTGAGAACATCAGTTTGAGACAATATTTCAGGTTAAACATAACTTTTGAAAACAGCTTCGAATAAGTGTTTCTCTTGTTTATTTCAGATGCAAATTGATATATATAGCTATATAAACCCTTTATTTGATGTTTGAAAACTGCTATTCAGAGCTCCAGCAGAATCTTGGAAAACGTCATTCTCTCAGCCTGTGAAGATCAGTTTGAGACAGTATTTCATGTTAAACATAACTTTTGAAAACAGCATCGAATAAGTGTTTCTCTTGTTTATTTCAGATGCAAATTGATATATATAGCTATATAAACCCTTTATTTGATGTTTGAAAACTGCTATTCAGAGCTCCAGCAGAATCTTAGAAAACGTCATTCTCTCGGTCTGAGAACATCAGTTTGAGACAATATTTCAGGTTAAACATAACTTTTGAAAACAGCTTCGAATAAGTGTTTCTCTTGTTTATTTCTGATGCAAATTGATATATATAGCTATATAAACCCTTTATTTGATGTTTGAAAACTGCTATTCAGAGCTCCAGCAGAATCTTAGAAAACGTCATTCTCTCGGTCTGAGAACATCAGTTTGAGACAATATTTCAGGTTAAACATAACTTTTGAAACCAGCTTCGAATAAGTGTTTCTCTTGTTTATTTCAGATGCAAATTGATATATATAGCTATATAAGCCCTTTATTTGATGTTTGAAAACTGCTATTCAGAGCTTCAGCAGAATCTTGGAAAACGTCATTCTCTCAGCCTGTGAAGATCAGTTTGAGACAATATTTCAGGTTAAACATAACTTTTGAAAACAGCTTCGAATAAATGTTTCTCTTGTTTATTTCAGATGCAAATTGTTATATATAGCTATATAAACCCTTTATTTGATGTTTGAAAACTGCTATTCAGAGCTCCAGCAGAATCTTAGAAAACGTCATTCTCTCAGTCTGAGAACATCAGTTTGAGACAATATTTCAGGTTAAACATAACTTTTGAAAACAGCTTCGAATAAGTGTTTCTCTTGTTTATTTCAGATGCAAATTGATATATATAGCTATATAAACCCTTTATTTGATGTTTTAAAACTGTTATTCAGAGCTCCAGCAGAATCTTGGAAAACGTCATTCTCTCAGTCTGAGAAGATCAGTTTGAGACAATATTTCAGGTTAAACATAACTTTTGAAAACAGCTTCGAATAAATGTTTCTCTTGTTTATTTCAGTTGCAAATTGATATATATAGCTATATAAACCCTTTATTTGATGTTTGAAAACTGCTATTCAGAGCTCCAGCAGAATCTTAGAAAACGTCATTCTCTCAGTCTGAGAACATCAGTTTGAGACAATGTTTCAGGTTAAACATAACTTTTGAAAACAGCTTTGAATAAGTTTTTCTCTTGTTTATTTCAGATGCAAATTGATATATATAGCTATATAAATCCTTTATTTGATGTTTGAAAACTGCTATTCAGAGCTTCAGCAGAATCTTGGAAAACGTCATTCTCTCAGCCTGTGAAGATCAGTTTGAGACAATATTTCAGGTTAAACATAACTTTTGAAAACAGCTTCGAATAAATGTTTCTCTTGTTTATTTCAGATGCAAATTGTTATATATAGCTATATAAACCCTTTATTTGATGTTTGAAAACTGCTATTCAGAGCTCCAGCAGAATCTTAGAAAACGTCATTCTCTCGGTCTGAGAACATCAGTTTGAGACAATATTTCAGGTTAAACATAACTTTTGAAAACAGCTTCGAATAAGTGTTTCTCTTGTTTATTTCAGATGCAAATTGATATATATAGCTATATAAACCCTTTATTTGATGTTTGAAAACTGCTATTCAGAGCTTCAGCAGAATCTTGGAAAACGTCATTCTCTCAGCCTGTGAAGATCAGTTTGAGACAATATTTCAGGTTAAACATAACTTTTGAAAACAGCTTCGAATAAATGTTTCTCTTGTTTATTTCAGATGCAAATTGATATATATAGCTATATAAACCCTTTATTTGATGTTTGAAAACTGCTATTCAGAGCTCCAGCAGAATCTTAGAAAACGTCATTCTCTCGGTCTGAGAACATCAGTTTGAGACAATATTTCAGGTTAAACATAACTTTTGAAAACAGCTTCGAATAAGTGTTTCTCTTGTTTATTTCAGATGCAAATTGATATATATAGCTATATAAACCCTTTATTTGATGTTTGAAAACTGCTATTCAGAGCTCCAGCAGAATCTTAGAAAACGTCATTCTCTCGGTCTGAGAACATCAGTTTGAGACAATATTTCAGGTTAAACATAACTTTTGAAACCAGCTTCGAATAAGTGTTTCTCTTGTTTATTTCAGATGCAAATTGATATATATAGCTATATAAACCCTTTATTTGATGTTTGAAAACTGCTATTCAGAGCTCCAGCAGAATCTTAGAAAACGTCATTCTCTCAGTCTGAGAACATCATTTTGAGACAATGTTTCAGGTTAAACATAACTTTTGAAAACAGCTTTGAATAAGTTTTTCTCTTGTTTATTTCAGATGCAAATTGATATATATAGCTATATAAATCCTTTATTTGATGTTTGAAAACTGCTATTCAGAGCTCCAGCAGAATTTTAGAAAACGTCATTCTCTCAGTCTGAGAACATCAGTTTGAGACAATATTTCAGGTTAAACATAACTTTTGAAAACAGCTTCGAATAAGTGTTTCTCTTGTTTATTTCAGATGCAAATTGATATATATAGCTATATAAACCCTTTATTTGATGTTTGAAAACTGTTATTCAGAGCTCCAGCAGAATCTTGGAAAACGTCATTCTCTCAGTCTGAGAACATCAGTTTGAGACAATATTTCAGGTTAAACATAACTTTTGAAAACAGCTTCGAATAAATGTTTCTCTTGTTTATTTCAGATGCAAATTGATATATATAGCTATATAAACCCTTTATTTGATGTTTGAAAACTGCTATTCAGAGCTCCAGCAGAATCTTAGAAAACGTCATTCTCTCGGTCTGAGAACATCAGTTTGAGACAATATTTCAGGTTAAACATAACTTTTGAAAACAGCTTCGAATAAGTGTTTCTCTTGTTTATTTCAGATGCAAATTGATATATATAGCTATATAAACCCTTTATTTGATGTTTGAAAACTGCTATTCAGAGCTCCAGTAGAATCTTAGAAAACGTCATTCTCTCAGTCTGAGAACATCAGGTTGAGAGAATATTTCAGGTTAAACATAACTTTTGAAAACAGCTTCGAATAAATGTTTCTCTTGTTTATTTCAGATGCAAATTGATATATATAGCTATATAAACCCTTTATTTGATGTTTGAAAACTGCTATTCAGAGCTCCAGCAGAATCTTAGAAAACGTCATTCTCTCAGTCTGAGAACATCAGTTTGAGACAATGTTTCAGGTTAAACATAACTTTTGAAAACAGCTTTGAATAAGTTTTTCTCTTGTTTATTTCAGATGCAAATTGATATATATAGCTATATAAATCCTTTATTTGATGTTTGAAAACTGCTATTCAGAGCTTCAGCAGAATCTTGGAAAACGTCATTCTCTCAGCCTGTGAAGATCAGTTTGAGACAATATTTCAGGTTAAACATAACTTTTGAAAACAGCTTCGAATAAATGTTTCTCTTGTTTATTTCAGATGCAAATTGTTATATATAGCTATATAAACCCTTTATTTGATGTTTGAAAACTGCTATTCAGAGCTCCAGCAGAATCTTAGAAAACGTCATTCTCTCAGTCTGAGAACATCAGTTCGAGACAATGTTTCAGGTTAAACATAACTTTTGAAAACAGCTTTGAATAAGTTTTTCTCTTGTTTATTTCAGATGCAAATTGATATATATAGCTATATAAATCCTTTATTTGATGTTTGAAAACTGCTATTCAGAGCTTCAGCAGAATCTTGGAAAACGTCATTCTCTCAGCCTGTGAAGATCAGTTTGAGACAATATTTCAGGTTAAACATAACTTTTGAAAACAGCTTCGAATAAATGTTTCTCTTGTTTATTTCAGATGCAAATTGTTATATATAGCTATATAAACCCTTTATTTGATGTTTGAAAACTGCTATTCAGAGCTCCAGCAGAATCTTAGAAAACGTCATTCTCTCGGTCTGAGAACATCAGTTTGAGACAATATTTCAGGTTAAACATAACTTTTGAAAACAGCTTTGAATAAGTTTTTCTCTTGTTTATTTCAGATGCAAATTGATATATATAGCTATATAAATCCTTTATTTGATGTTTGAAAACTGCTATTCAGAGCTTCAGCAGAATCTTGGAAAACGTCATTCTCTCAGCCTGTGAAGATCAGTTTGAGACAATATTTCAGGTTAAACATAACTTTTGAAAACAGCTTCGAATAAATGTTTCTCTTGTTTATTTCAGATGCAAATTGTTATATATAGCTATATAAACCCTTTATTTGATGTTTGAAAACTGCTATTCAGAGCTCCAGCAGAATCTTAGAAAACGTCATTCTCTCGGTCTGAGAACATCAGTTTGAGACAATATTTCAGGTTAAACATAACTTTTGAAAACAGCTTCGAATAAGTGTTTCTCTTGTTTATTTCTGATGCAAATTGATATATATAGCTATATAAACCCTTTATTTGATGTTTGAAAACTGCTATTCAGAGCTTCAGCAGAATCTTGGAAAACGTCATTCTCTCAGCCTGTGAAGATCAGTTTGAGACAATATTTCAGGTTAAACATAACTTTTGAAAACAGCTTCGAATAAATGTTTCTCTTGTTTATTTCAGATGCAAATTGATATATATAGCTATATAAACCCTTTATTTGATGTTTGAAAACTGCTATTCAGAGCTCCAGCAGAATCTTAGAAAACGTCATTCTCTCGGTCTGAGAACATCAGTTTGAGACAATATTTCAGGTTAAACATAACTTTTGAAAACAGCTTCGAATAAGTGTTTCTCTTGTTTATTTCAGATGCAAATTGATATATATAGCTATATAAACCCTTTATTTGATGTTTGAAAACTGCTATTCAGAGCTCCAGCAGAATCTTAGAAAACGTCATTCTCTCAGTCTGAGAACATCAGTTTGAGACAATATTTCAGGTTAAACATAACTTTTGAAAACAGCTTCGAATAAATGTTTCTCTTGTTTATTTCAGATGCAAATTGATATATATAGCTATATAAACACTTTATTTGATGTTTGAAAACTGCTATTCAGAGCTCCAGCAGAATCTTAGAAAACGTCATTCTCTCAGTCTGAGAACATCAGTTTGAGACAATGTTTCAGGTTAAACATAACTTTTGAAAACAGCTTTGAATAAGTTTTTCTCTTGTTTATTTCAGATGCAAATTGATATATATAGCTATATAAATCCTTTATTTGATGTTTGAAAACTGCTATTCAGAGCTTCAGCAGAATCTTGGAAAACGTCATTCTCTCAGCCTGTGAAGATCAGTTTGAGACAATATTTCAGGTTAAACATAACTTTTGAAAACAGCTTCGAATAAATGTTTCTCTTGTTTATTTCAGATGCAAATTGTTATATATAGCTATATAAACCCTTTATTTGATGTTTGAAAACTGCTATTCAGAGCTCCAGCAGAATCTTAGAAAACGTCATTCTCTCGGTCTGAGAACATCAGTTTGAGACAATATTTCAGGTTAAACATAACTTTTGAAAACAGCTTTGAATAAGTTTTTCTCTTGTTTATTTCAGATGCAAATTGATATATATAGCTATATAAATCCTTTATTTGATGTTTGAAAACTGCTATTCAGAGCTTCAGCAGAATCTTGGAAAACGTCATTCTCTCAGCCTGTGAAGATCAGTTTGAGACAATATTTCAGGTTAAACATAACTTTTGAAAACAGCTTTGAATAAATGTTTCTCTTGTTTATTTCAGATGCAAATTGTTATATATAGCTATATAAACCCTTTATTTGATGTTTGAAAACTGCTATTCAGAGCTCCAGCAGAATCTTAGAAAACGTCATTCTCTCGGTCTGAGAACATCAGTTTGAGACAATATTTCAGGTTAAACATAACTTTTGAAAACAGCTTCGAATAAGTGTTTCTCTTGTTTATTTCTGATGCAAATTGATATATATATAGCTATATAAACCCTTTATTTGATGTTTGAAAACTGTTATTCAGAGCTCCAGCAGAATCTTGGAAAACGTCATTCTCTCAGCCTGTGAAGATCAGTTTGAGACAGTATTTCATGTTAAACATAACTTTTGAAAACAGCTTCGAATAAGTGTTTCTCTTGTTTATTTCAGATGCAAATTGATATATATAGCTATATAAACCCTTTATTTGATGTTTGAAAACTGCTATTCAGAGCTTCAGCAGAATCTTGGAAAACGTCATTCTCTCAGCCTGTGAAGATCAGTTTGAGACAATATTTCAGGTTAAACATAACTTTTGAAAACAGCTTCGAATAAATGTTTCTCTTGTTTATTTCAGATGCAAATTGTTATATATAGCTATATAAACCCTTTATTTGATGTTTGAAAACTGCTATTCAGAGCTCCAGCAGAATCTTAGAAAACGTCATTCTCTCGGTCTGAGAACATCAGTTTGAGACAATATTTCAGGTTAAACATAACTTTTGAAAACAGCTTCGAATAAGTGTTTCTCTTGTTTATTTCTGATGCAAATTGATATATATAGCTATATAAACCCTTTATTTGATGTTTGAAAACTGTTATTCAGAGCTCCAGCAGAATCTTGGAAAACGTCATTCTCTCAGCCTGTGAAGATCAGTTTGAGACAGTATTTCATGTTAAACATAACTTTTGAAAACAGCTTCGAATAAGTGTTTCTCTTGTTTATTTCAGATGCAAATTGATATAT
Organism: Callionymus lyra; assembly: GCF_982586985.1. Taxonomy (NCBI): domain Eukaryota; kingdom Metazoa; phylum Chordata; class Actinopteri; order Syngnathiformes; family Callionymidae; genus Callionymus; species Callionymus lyra. The sequence goes on from NW_028258565.1 coordinate 404,237, forward strand.
ATAGCTATATAAACCCTTTATTTGATGTTTGAAAACTGCTATTCAGAGCTTCAGCAGAATCTTGGAAAACGTCATTCTCTCAGCCTGTGAAGATCAGTTTGAGACAATATTTCAGGTTAAACATAACTTTTGAAAACAGCTTCGAATAAATGTTTCTCTTGTTTATTTCAGATGCAAATTGTTATATATAGCTATATAAACCCTTTATTTGATGTTTGAAAACTGCTATTCAGAGCTCCAGCAGAATCTTAGAAAACGTCATTCTCTCAGTCTGAGAACATCAGTTTGAGACAATATTTCAGGTTAAACATAACTTTTGAAAACAGCTTCGAATAAGTGTTTCTCTTGTTTATTTCAGATGCAAATTGATATATATAGCTATATAAACCCTTTATTTGATGTTTTAAAACTGTTATTCAGAGCTCCAGCAGAATCTTGGAAAACGTCATTCTCTCAGTCTGAGAAGATCAGTTTGAGACAATATTTCAGGTTAAACATAACTTTTGAAAACAGCTTCGAATAAATGTTTCTCTTGTTTATTTCAGTTGCAAATTGATATATATAGCTATATAAACCCTTTATTTGATGTTTGAAAACTGCTATTCAGAGCTCCAGCAGAATCTTAGAAAACGTCATTCTCTCAGTCTGAGAACATCAGTTTGAGACAATGTTTCAGGTTAAACATAACTTTTGAAAACAGCTTTGAATAAGTTTTTCTCTTGTTTATTTCAGATGCAAATTGATATATATAGCTATATAAATCCTTTATTTGATGTTTGAAAACTGCTATTCAGAGCTTCAGCAGAATCTTGGAAAACGTCATTCTCTCAGCCTGTGAAGATCAGTTTGAGACAATATTTCAGGTTAAACATAACTTTTGAAAACAGCTTCGAATAAATGTTTCTCTTGTTTATTTCAGATGCAAATTGTTATATATAGCTATATAAACCCTTTATTTGATGTTTGAAAACTGCTCTTCAGAGCTCCAGCAGAATCTTAGAAAACGTCATTCTCTCGGTCTGAGAACATCAGTTTGAGACAATATTTCAGGTTAAACATAACTTTTGAAAACAGCTTCGAATAAGTGTTTCTCTTGTTTATTTCAGATGCAAATTGATATATATAGCTATATAAACCCTTTATTTGATGTTTGAAAACTGCTATTCAGAGCTTCAGCAGAATCTTGGAAAACGTCATTCTCTCAGCCTGTGAAGATCAGTTTGAGACAATATTTCAGGTTAAACATAACTTTTGAAAACAGCTTTGAATAAGTTTTTCTCTTGTTTATTTCAGATGCAAATTGATATATATAGCTATATAAATCCTTTATTTGATGTTTGAAAACTGCTATTCAGAGCTTCAGCAGAATCTTGGAAAACGTCATTCTCTCAGCCTGTGAAGATCAGTTTGAGACAATATTTCAGGTTAAACATAACTTTTGAAAACAGCTTTGAATAAATGTTTCTCTTGTTTATTTCAGATGCAAATTGTTATATATAGCTATATAAACCCTTTATTTGATGTTTGAAAACTGCTATTCAGAGCTCCAGCAGAATCTTAGAAAACGTCATTCTCTCGGTCTGAGAACATCAGTTTGAGACAATATTTCAGGTTAAACATAACTTTTGAAAACAGCTTCGAATAAGTGTTTCTCTTGTTTATTTCTGATGCAAATTGATATATATAGCTATATAAACCCTTTATTTGATGTTTGAAAACTGTTATTCAGAGCTCCAGCAGAATCTTGGAAAACGTCATTCTCTCAGCCTGTGAAGATCAGTTTGAGACAGTATTTCATGTTAAACATAACTTTTGAAAACAGCTTCGAATAAGTGTTTCTCTTGTTTATTTCAGATGCAAATTGATATATATAGCTATATAAACCCTTTATTTGATGTTTGAAAACTGCTATTCAGAGCTTCAGCAGAATCTTGGAAAACGTCATTCTCTCAGCCTGTGAAGATCAGTTTGAGACAATATTTCAGGTTAAACATAACTTTTGAAAACAGCTTCGAATAAATGTTTCTCTTGTTTATTTCAGATGCAAATTGTTATATATAGCTATATAAACCCTTTATTTGATGTTTGAAAACTGCTATTCAGAGCTCCAGCAGAATCTTAGAAAACGTCATTCTCTCGGTCTGAGAACATCAGTTTGAGACAATATTTCAGGTTAAACATAACTTTTGAAAACAGCTTCGAATAAGTGTTTCTCTTGTTTATTTCTGATGCAAATTGATATATATAGCTATATAAACCCTTTATTTGATGTTTGAAAACTGTTATTCAGAGCTCCAGCAGAATCTTGGAAAACGTCATTCTCTCAGCCTGTGAAGATCAGTTTGAGACAGTATTTCATGTTAAACATAACTTTTGAAAACAGCTTCGAATAAGTGTTTCTCTTGTTTATTTCAGATGCAAATTGATATATATAGCTATATAAACCCTTTATTTGATGTTTGAAAACTGCTATTCAGAGCTTCAGCAGAATCTTGGAAAACGTCATTCTCTCAGCCTGTGAAGATCAGTTTGAGACAATATTTCAGGTTAAACATAACTTTTGAAAACAGCTTCGAATAAATGTTTCTCTTGTTTATTTCAGATGCAAATTGTTATATATAGCTATATAAACCCTTTATTTGATGTTTGAAAACTGCTATTCAGAGCTCCAGCAGAATCTTAGAAAACGTCATTCTCTCAGTCTGAGAACATCAGTTTGAGACAATATTTCAGGTTAAACATAACTTTTGAAAACAGCTTCGAATAAGTGTTTCTCTTGTTTATTTCAGATGCAAATTGATATATATAGCTATATAAACCCTTTATTTGATGTTTTAAAACTGTTATTCAGAGCTCCAGCAGAATCTTGGAAAACGTCATTCTCTCAGTCTGAGAAGATCAGTTTGAGACAATATTTCAGGTTAAACATAACTTTTGAAAACAGCTTCGAATAAATGTTTCTCTTGTTTATTTCAGTTGCAAATTGATATATATAGCTATATAAACCCTTTATTTGATGTTTGAAAACTGCTATTCAGAGCTCCAGCAGAATCTTAGAAAACGTCATTCTCTCAGTCTGAGAACATCAGTTTGAGACAATGTTTCAGGTTAAACATAACTTTTGAAAACAGCTTTGAATAAGTTTTTCTCTTGTTTATTTCAGATGCAAATTGATATATATAGCTATATAAATCCTTTATTTGATGTTTGAAAACTGCTATTCAGAGCTTCAGCAGAATCTTGGAAAACGTCATTCTCTCAGCCTGTGAAGATCAGTTTGAGACAATATTTCAGGTTAAACATAACTTTTGAAAACAGCTTCGAATAAATGTTTCTCTTGTTTATTTCAGATGCAAATTGTTATATATAGCTATATAAACCCTTTATTTGATGTTTGAAAACTGCTATTCAGAGCTCCAGCAGAATCTTAGAAAACGTCATTCTCTCGGTCTGAGAACATCAGTTTGAGACAATATTTCAGGTTAAACATAACTTTTGAAAACAGCTTCGAATAAGTGTTTCTCTTGTTTATTTCAGATGCAAATTGATATATATAGCTATATAAACCCTTTATTTGATGTTTGAAAACTGCTATTCAGAGCTTCAGCAGAATCTTGGAAAACGTCATTCTCTCAGCCTGTGAAGATCAGTTTGAGACAATATTTCAGGTTAAACATAACTTTTGAAAACAGCTTTGAATAAGTTTTTCTCTTGTTTATTTCAGATGCAAATTGATATATATAGCTATATAAATCCTTTATTTGATGTTTGAAAACTGCTATTCAGAGCTTCAGCAGAATCTTGGAAAACGTCATTCTCTCAGCCTGTGAAGATCAGTTTGAGACAATATTTCAGGTTAAACATAACTTTTGAAAACAGCTTTGAATAAATGTTTCTCTTGTTTATTTCAGATGCAAATTGTTATATATAGCTATATAAACCCTTTATTTGATGTTTGAAAACTGCTATTCAGAGCTCCAGCAGAATCTTAGAAAACGTCATTCTCTCGGTCTGAGAACATCAGTTTGAGACAATATTTCAGGTTAAACATAACTTTTGAAAACAGCTTCGAATAAGTGTTTCTCTTGTTTATTTCTGATGCAAATTGATATATATAGCTATATAAACCCTTTATTTGATGTTTGAAAACTGTTATTCAGAGCTCCAGCAGAATCTTGGAAAACGTCATTCTCTCAGCCTGTGAAGATCAGTTTGAGACAGTATTTCATGTTAAACATAACTTTTGAAAACAGCTTCGAATAAGTGTTTCTCTTGTTTATTTCAGATGCAAATTGATATATATAGCTATATAAACCCTTTATTTGATGTTTGAAAACTGCTATTCAGAGCTTCAGCAGAATCTTTGAAAACGTCATTCTCTCAGCCTGTGAAGATCAGTTTGAGACAATATTTCAGGTTAAACATAACTTTTGAAAACAGCTTCGAATAAATGTTTCTCTTGTTTATTTCAGATGCAAATTGTTATATATAGCTATATAAACCCTTTATTTGATGTTTGAAAACTGCTATTCAGAGCTTCAGCAGAATCTTGGAAAACGTCATTCTCTCAGCCTGTGAAGATCAGTTTGAGACAATATTTCAGGTTAAACATAACTTTTGAAAACAGCTTCGAATAAATGTTTCTCTTGTTTATTTCAGATGCAAATTGTTATATATAGCTATATAAACCCTTTATTTGATGTTTGAAAACTGCTATTCAGAGCTCCAGCAGAATCTTAGAAAACGTCATTCTCTCAGTCTGAGAACATCAGTTTGAGACAATATTTCAGGTTAAACATAACTTTTGAAAACAGCTTCGAATAAGTGTTTCTCTTGTTTATTTCAGATGCAAATTGATATATATAGCTATATAAACCCTTTATTTGATGTTTTAAAACTGTTATTCAGAGCTCCAGCAGAATCTTGGAAAACGTCATTCTCTCAGTCTGAGAAGATCAGTTTGAGACAATATTTCAGGTTAAACATAACTTTTGAAAACAGCTTCGAATAAATGTTTCTCTTGTTTATTTCAGTTGCAAATTGATATATATAGCTATATAAACCCTTTATTTGATGTTTGAAAACTGCTATTCAGAGCTCCAGCAGAATCTTAGAAAACGTCATTCTCTCAGTCTGAGAACATCAGTTTGAGACAATGTTTCAGGTTAAACATAACTTTTGAAAACAGCTTTGAATAAGTTTTTCTCTTGTTTATTTCAGATGCAAATTGATATATATAGCTATATAAATCCTTTATTTGATGTTTGAAAACTGCTATTCAGAGCTTCAGCAGAATCTTGGAAAACGTCATTCTCTCAGCCTGTGAAGATCAGTTTGAGACAATATTTCAGGTTAAACATAACTTTTGAAAACAGCTTCGAATAAATGTTTCTCTTGTTTATTTCAGATGCAAATTGTTATATATAGCTATATAAACCCTTTATTTGATGTTTGAAAACTGCTATTCAGAGCTCCAGCAGAATCTTAGAAAACGTCATTCTCTCGGTCTGAGAACATCAGTTTGAGACAATATTTCAGGTTAAACATAACTTTTGAAAACAGCTTCGAATAAGTGTTTCTCTTGTTTATTTCAGATGCAAATTGATATATATAGCTATATAAACCCTTTATTTGATGTTTGAAAACTGCTATTCAGAGCTTCAGCAGAATCTTGGAAAACGTCATTCTCTCAGCCTGTGAAGATCAGTTTGAGACAATATTTCAGGTTAAACATAACTTTTGAAAACAGCTTCGAATAAATGTTTCTCTTGTTTATTTCAGATGCAAATTGATATATATAGCTATATAAACCCTTTATTTGATGTTTGAAAACTGCTATTCAGAGCTCCAGCAGAATCTTAGAAAACGTCATTCTCTCGGTCTGAGAACATCAGTTTGAGACAATATTTCAGGTTAAACATAACTTTTGAAAACAGCTTCGAATAAGTGTTTCTCTTGTTTATTTCAGATGCAAATTGATATATATAGCTATATAAACCCTTTATTTGATGTTTGAAAACTGCTATTCAGAGCTCCAGCAGAATCTTAGAAAACGTCATTCTCTCGGTCTGAGAACATCAGTTTGAGACAATATTTCAGGTTAAACATAACTTTTGAAACCAGCTTCGAATAAGTGTTTCTCTTGTTTATTTCAGATGCAAATTGATATATATAGCTATATAAACCCTTTATTTGATGTTTGAAAACTGCTATTCAGAGCTCCAGCAGAATCTTAGAAAACGTCATTCTCTCAGTCTGAGAACATCATTTTGAGACAATGTTTCAGGTTAAACATAACTTTTGAAAACAGCTTTGAATAAGTTTTTCTCTTGTTTATTTCAGATGCAAATTGATATATATAGCTATATAAATCCTTTATTTGATGTTTGAAAACTGCTATTCAGAGCTCCAGCAGAATTTTAGAAAACGTCATTCTCTCAGTCTGAGAACATCAGTTTGAGACAATATTTCAGGTTAAACATAACTTTTGAAAACAGCTTCGAATAAGTGTTTCTCTTGTTTATTTCAGATGCAAATTGATATATATAGCTATATAAACCCTTTATTTGATGTTTGAAAACTGTTATTCAGAGCTCCAGCAGAATCTTGGAAAACGTCATTCTCTCAGTCTGAGAACATCAGTTTGAGACAATATTTCAGGTTAAACATAACTTTTGAAAACAGCTTCGAATAAATGTTTCTCTTGTTTATTTCAGATGCAAATTGATATATATAGCTATATAAACCCTTTATTTGATGTTTGAAAACTGCTATTCAGAGCTCCAGCAGAATCTTAGAAAACGTCATTCTCTCGGTCTGAGAACATCAGTTTGAGACAATATTTCAGGTTAAACATAACTTTTGAAAACAGCTTCGAATAAGTGTTTCTCTTGTTTATTTCAGATGCAAATTGATATATATAGCTATATAAACCCTTTATTTGATGTTTGAAAACTGCTATTCAGAGCTCCAGCAGAATCTTAGAAAACGTCATTCTCTCAGTCTGAGAACATCAGTTTGAGACAATATTTCAGGTTAAACATAACTTTTGAAAACAGCTTCGAATAAATGTTTCTCTTGTTTATTTCAGATGCAAATTGATATATATAGCTATATAAACCCTTTATTTGATGTTTGAAAACTGCTATTCAGAGCTCCAGCAGAATCTTAGAAAACGTCATTCTCTCAGTCTGAGAACATCAGTTTGAGACAATGTTTCAGGTTAAACATAACTTTTGAAAACAGCTTTGAATAAGTTTTTCTCTTGTTTATTTCAGATGCAAATTGATATATATAGCTATATAAATCCTTTATTTGATGTTTGAAAACTGCTATTCAGAGCTTCAGCAGAATCTTGGAAAACGTCATTCTCTCAGCCTGTGAAGATCAGTTTGAGACAATATTTCAGGTTAAACATAACTTTTGAAAACAGCTTCGAATAAATGTTTCTCTTGTTTATTTCAGATGCAAATTGTTATATATAGCTATATAAACCCTTTATTTGATGTTTGAAAACTGCTATTCAGAGCTCCAGCAGAATCTTAGAAAACGTCATTCTCTCAGTCTGAGAACATCAGTTCGAGACAATGTTTCAGGTTAAACATAACTTTTGAAAACAGCTTTGAATAAGTTTTTCTCTTGTTTATTTCAGATGCAAATTGATATATATAGCTATATAAATCCTTTATTTGATGTTTGAAAACTGCTATTCAGAGCTTCAGCAGAATCTTGGAAAACGTCATTCTCTCAGCCTGTGAAGATCAGTTTGAGACAATATTTCAGGTTAAACATAACTTTTGAAAACAGCTTCGAATAAATGTTTCTCTTGTTTATTTCAGATGCAAATTGTTATATATAGCTATATAAACCCTTTATTTGATGTTTGAAAACTGCTATTCAGAGCTCCAGCAGAATCTTAGAAAACGTCATTCTCTCGGTCTGAGAACATCAGTTTGAGACAATATTTCAGGTTAAACATAACTTTTGAAAACAGCTTTGAATAAGTTTTTCTCTTGTTTATTTCAGATGCAAATTGATATATATAGCTATATAAATCCTTTATTTGATGTTTGAAAACTGCTATTCAGAGCTTCAGCAGAATCTTGGAAAACGTCATTCTCTCAGCCTGTGAAGATCAGTTTGAGACAATATTTCAGGTTAAACATAACTTTTGAAAACAGCTTCGAATAAATGTTTCTCTTGTTTATTTCAGATGCAAATTGTTATATATAGCTATATAAACCCTTCATTTGATGTTTGAAAACTGCTATTCAGAGCTCCAGCAGAATCTTAGAAAACGTCATTCTCTCGGTCTGAGAACATCAGTTTGAGACAATATTTCAGGTTAAACATAACTTTTGAAAACAGCTTCGAATAAGTGTTTCTCTTGTTTATTTCTGATGCAAATTGATATATATAGCTATATAAACCCTTTATTTGATGTTTGAAAACTGCTATTCAGAGCTTCAGCAGAATCTTGGAAAACGTCATTCTCTCAGCCTGTGAAGATCAGTTTGAGACAATATTTCAGGTTAAACATAACTTTTGAAAACAGCTTCGAATAAATGTTTCTCTTGTTTATTTCAGATGCAAATTGATATATATAGCTATATAAACCCTTTATTTGATGTTTGAAAACTGCTATTCAGAGCTCCAGCAGAATCTTAGAAAACGTCATTCTCTCGGTCTGAGAACATCAGTTTGAGACAATATTTCAGGTTAAACATAACTTTTGAAAACAGCTTCGAATAAGTGTTTCTCTTGTTTATTTCAGATGCAAATTGATATATATAGCTATATAAACCCTTTATTTGATGTTTGAAAACTGCTATTCAGAGCTCCAGCAGAATCTTAGAAAACGTCATTCTCTCAGTCTGAGAACATCAGTTTGAGACAATATTTCAGGTTAAACATAACTTTTGAAAACAGCTTCGAATAAATGTTTCTCTTGTTTATTTCAGATGCAAATTGATATATATAGCTATATAAACACTTTATTTGATGTTTGAAAACTGCTATTCAGAGCTCCAGCAGAATCTTAGAAAACGTCATTCTCTCAGTCTGAGAACATCAGTTTGAGACAATGTTTCAGGTTAAACATAACTTTTGAAAACAGCTTTGAATAAGTTTTTCTCTTGTTTATTTCAGATGCAAATTGATATATATAGCTATATAAATCCTTTATTTGATGTTTGAAAACTGCTATTCAGAGCTTCAGCAGAATCTTGGAAAACGTCATTCTCTCAGCCTGTGAAGATCAGTTTGAGACAATATTTCAGGTTAAACATAACTTTTGAAAACAGCTTCGAATAAATGTTTCTCTTGTTTATTTCAGATGCAAATTGTTATATATAGCTATATAAACCCTTTATTTGATGTTTGAAAACTGCTATTCAGAGCTCCAGCAGAATCTTAGAAAACGTCATTCTCTCGGTCTGAGAACATCAGTTTGAGACAATATTTCAGGTTAAACATAACTTTTGAAAACAGCTTTGAATAAGTTTTTCTCTTGTTTATTTCAGATGCAAATTGATATATATAGCTATATAAATCCTTTATTTGATGTTTGAAAACTGCTATTCAGAGCTTCAGCAGAATCTTGGAAAACGTCATTCTCTCAGCCTGTGAAGATCAGTTTGAGACAATATTTCAGGTTAAACATAACTTTTGAAAACAGCTTCGAATAAATGTTTCTCTTGTTTATTTCAGATGCAAATTGTTATATATAGCTATATAAACCCTTTATTTGATGTTTGAAAACTGCTATTCAGAGCTCCAGCAGAATCTTAGAAAACGTCATTCTCTCGGTCTGAGAACATCAGTTTGAGACAATATTTCAGGTTAAACATAACTTTTGAAAACAGCTTCGAATAAGTGTTTCTCTTGTTTATTTCTGATGCAAATTGATATATATAGCTATATAAACCCTTTATTTGATGTTTGAAAACTGTTATTCAGAGCTCCAGCAGAATCTTGGAAAACGTCATTCTCTCAGCCTGTGAAGATCAGTTTGAGACAGTATTTCATGTTAAACATAACTTTTGAAAACAGCTTCGAATAAGTGTTTCTCTTGTTTATTTCAGATGCAAATTGATATATATAGCTATATAAACCCTTTATTTGATGTTTGAAAACTGCTATTCAGAGCTTCAGCAGAATCTTGGAAAACGTCATTCTCTCAGCCTGTGAAGATCAGTTTGAGACAATATTTCAGGTTAAACATAACTTTTGAAAACAGCTTCGAATAAATGTTTCTCTTGTTTATTTCAGATGCAAATTGTTATATATAGCTATATAAACCCTTTATTTGATGTTTGAAAACTGCTATTCAGAGCTCCAGCAGAATCTTAGAAAACGTCATTCTCTCGGTCTGAGAACATCAGTTTGAGACAATATTTCAGGTTAAACATAACTTTTGAAAACAGCTTCGAATAAGTGTTTCTCTTGTTTATTTCTGATGCAAATTGATATATATAGCTATATAAACCCTTTATTTGATGTTTGAAAACTGTTATTCAGAGCTCCAGCAGAATCTTGGAAAACGTCATTCTCTCAGCCTGTGAAGATCAGTTTGAGACAGTATTTCATGTTAAACATAACTTTTGAAAACAGCTTCGAATAAGTGTTTCTCTTGTTTATTTCAGATGCAAATTGATATATATAGCTATATAAACCCTTTATTTGATGTTTGAAAACTGCTATTCAGAGCTTCAGCAGAATCTTGGAAAACGTCATTCTCTCAGCCTGTGAAGATCAGTTTGAGACAATATTTCAGGTTAAACATAACTTTTGAAAACAGCTTCGAATAAATGTTTCTCTTGTTTATTTCAGATGCAAATTGTTATATATAGCTATATAAACCCTTTATTTGATGTTTGAAAACTGCTATTCAGAGCTCCAGCAGAATCTTAGAAAACGTCATTCTCTCAGTCTGAGAACATCAGTTTGAGACAATATTTCAGGTTAAACATAACTTTTGAAAACAGCTTCGAATAAGTGTTTCTCTTGTTTATTTCAGATGCAAATTGATATATATAGCTATATAAACCCTTTATTTGATGTTTTAAAACTGTTATTCAGAGCTCCAGCAGAATCTTGGAAAACGTCATTCTCTCAGTCTGAGAAGATCAGTTTGAGACAATATTTCAGGTTAAACATAACTTTTGAAAACAGCTTCGAATAAATGTTTCTCTTGTTTATTTCAGATGCAAATTGATATATATAGCTATATAAACCCTTTATTTGATGTTTGAAAACTGCTATTCAGAGCTCCAGCAGAATCTTAGAAAACGTCATTCTCTCAGTCTGAGAACATCAGTTTGAGACAATGTTTCAGGTTAAACATAACTTTTGAAAACAGCTTTGAATAAGTTTTTCTCTTGTTTATTTCAGATGCAAATTGATATATATAGCTATATAAATCCTTTATTTGATGTTTGAAAACTGCTATTCAGAGCTTCAGCAGAATCTTGGAAAACGTCATTCTCTCAGCCTGTGAAGATCAGTTTGAGACAATATTTCAGGTTAAACATAACTTTTGAAAACAGCTTCGAATAAGTGTTTCTCTTGTTTATTTCTGATGCAAATTGATATATATAGCTATATAAACCCTTTATTTGATGTTTGAAAACTGTTATTCAGAGCTCCAGCAGAATCTTGGAAAACGTCATTCTCTCAGCCTGTGAAGATCAGTTTGAGACAGTATTTCATGTTAAACATAACTTTTGAAAACAGCTTCGAATAAGTGTTTCTCTTGTTTATTTCAGATGCAAATTGATATATATAGCTATATAAACCCTTTATTTGATGTTTGAAAACTGCTATTCAGAGCTCCAGCAGAATCTTAGAAAACGTCATTCTCTCGGTCTGAGAACATCAGTTTGAGACAATATTTCAGGTTAAACATAACTTTTGAAAACAGCTTCGAATAAGTATTTCTCTTGTTTATTTCTGATGCAAATTGATATATATAGCTATATAAACCCTTTATTTGATGTTTGAAAACTGCTATTCAGAGCTCCAGCAGAATCTTAGAAAACGTCATTCTCTCAGTCTGAGAAGATCAGTTTGAGACAATATTTCAGGTTAAACATAACTTTTGAAAACAGCTTCGAATAAATGTTTCTCTTGTTTATTTCAGATGCAAATTGATATATATAGCTATATAAACCCTTTATTTGATGTTTGAAAACTGCTATTCAGAGCTCCAGCAGAATCTTAGAAAACGTCATTCTCTCAGCCTGTGAAGATCAGTTTGAGACAATATTTCAGGTTTAACATAACTTTTGAAAACAGCTTTGAATAAGTTTTTCTCTTGTTTATTTCAGATGCAAATTGATATATATAGCTATATAAACCCTTTATTTGATGTTTGAAAACTGCTATTCAGAGCTTCAGCAGAATCTTGGAAAACGTCATTCTCTCAGCCTGTGAAGATCAGTTTGAGACAATATTTCAGGTTAAACATAACTTTTGAAAACAGCTTCGAATAAATGTTTCTCTTGTTTATTTCAGATGCAAATTGATATATATAGCTATATAAACCCTTTATTTGATGTTTGAAAACTGCTATTCAGAGCTCCAGCAGAATCTTAGAAAACGTCATTCTCTCGGTCTGAGAACATCAGTTTGAGACAATATTTCAGGTTAAACATAACTTTTGAAAACAGCTTCGAATAAGTGTTTCTCTTGTTTATTTCTGATGCAAATTGATATATATAGCTATATAAACCCTTTATTTGATGTTTGAAAACTGCTATTCAGAGCTCCAGCAGAATCTTAGAAAACGTCATTCTCTCGGTCTGAGAACATCAGTTTGAGACAATATTTCAGGTTAAACATAACTTTTGAAACCAGCTTCGAATAAGTGTTTCTCTTGTTTATTTCAGATGCAAATTGATATATATAGCTATATAAGCCCTTTATTTGATGTTTGAAAACTGCTATTCAGAGCTTCAGCAGAATCTTGGAAAACGTCATTGTCTCAGCCTGTGAAGATCAGTTTGAGACAATATTTCAGGTTAAACATAACTTTTGAAAACAGCTTCGAATAAATGTTTCTCTTGTTTATTTCAGATGCAAATTGTTATATATAGCTATATAAACCCTTTATTTGATGTTTGAAAACTGCTATTCAGAGCTCCAGCAGAATCTTAGAAAACGTCATTCTCTCAGTCTGAGAACATCAGTTTGAGACAATATTTCAGGTTAAACATAACTTTTGAAAACAGCTTCGAATAAGTGTTTCTCTTGTTTATTTCAGATGCAAATTGATATATATAGCTATATAAACCCTTTATTTGATGTTTTAAAACTGTTATTCAGAGCTCCAGCAGAATCTTGGAAAACGTCATTCTCTCAGTCTGAGAAGATCAGTTTGAGACAATATTTCAGGTTAAACATAACTTTTGAAAACAGCTTCGAATAAATGTTTCTCTTGTTTATTTCAGATGCAAATTGATATATATAGCTATATAAACCCTTTATTTGATGTTTGAAAACTGCTATTCAGAGCTCCAGCAGAATCTTAGAAAACGTCATTCTCTCAGTATGAGAACATCAGTTTGAGACAATGTTTCAGGTTAAACATAACTTTTGAAAACAGCTTTGAATAAGTTTTTCTCTTGTTTATTTCAGATGCAAATTGATATATATAGCTATATAAATCCTTTATTTGATGTTTGAAAACTGCTATTCAGAGCTTCAGCAGAATCTTGGAAAACGTCATTCTCTCAGCCTGTGAAGATCAGTTTGAGACAATATTTCAGGTTAAACATATTTTTTGAAAACAGCTTCGAATAAATGTTTCTCTTGTTTATTTCAGATGCAAATTGTTATATATAGCTATATAAACCCTTTATTTGATGTTTGAAAACTGCTATTCAGAGCTCCAGCAGAATCTTAGAAAACGTCATTCTCTCGGTCTGAGAACATCAGTTTGAGACAATATTTCAGGTTAAACATAACTTTTGAAAACAGCTTCGAATAAGTGTTTCTCTTGTTTATTTCAGATGCAAATTGATATATATAGCTATATAAACCCTTTATTTGATGTTTGAAAACTGCTATTCAGAGCTTCAGCAGAATCTTGGAAAACGTCATTCTCTCAGCCTGTGAAGATCAGTTTGAGACAATATTTCAGGTTAAACATAACTTTTGAAAACAGCTTCGAATAAATGTTTCTCTTGTTTATTTCAGATGCAAATTGATATATATAGCTATATAAACCCTTTATTTGATGTTTGAAAACTGCTATTCAGAGCTCCAGCAGAATCTTAGAAAACGTCATTCTCTCGGTCTGAGAACATCAGTTTGAGACAATATTTCAGGTTAAACATAACTTTTGAAAACAGCTTCGAATAAGTGTTTCTCTTGTTTATTTCAGATGCAAATTGATATATATAGCTATATAAACCCTTTATTTGATGTTTGAAAACTGCTATTCAGAGCTCCAGCAGAATCTTAGAAAACGTCATTCTCTCAGTCTGAGAACATCAGTTTGAGACAATATTTCAGGTTAAACATAACTTTTGAAAACAGCTTCGAATAAATGTTTCTCTTGTTTATTTCAGATGCAAATTGATATATATAGCTATATAAACCCTTTATTTGATGTTTGAAAACTGCTATTCAGAGCTCCAGCAGAATCTTAGAAAACGTCATTCTCTCAGTCTGAGAACATCAGTTTGAGACAATGTTTCAGGTTAAACATAACTTTTGAAAACAGCTTTGAATAAGTTTTTCTCTTGTTTATTTCAGATGCAAATTGATATATATAGCTATATAAATCCTTTATTTGATGTTTGAAAACTGCTATTCAGAGCTTCAGCAGAATCTTGGAAAACGTCATTCTCTCAGCCTGTGAAGATCAGTTTGAGACAATATTTCAGGTTAAACATAACTTTTGAAAACAGCTTCGAATAAGTGTTTCTCTTGTTTATTTCTGATGCAAATTGATATATATAGCTATATAAGCCCTTTATTTGATGTTTGAAAACTGCTATTCAGAGCTTCAGCAGAATCTTGGAAAACGTCATTCTCTCAGCCTGTGAAGATCAGTTTGAGACAATATTTCAGGTTAAACATATTTTTTGAAAACAGCTTCGAATAAATGTTTCTCTTGTTTATTTCAGATGCAAATTGTTATATATAGCTATATAAACCCTTTATTTGATGTTTGAAAACTGCTATTCAGAGCTCCAGCAGAATCTTAGAAAACGTCATTCTCTCGGTCTGAGAACATCAGTTTGAGACAATATTTCAGGTTAAACATAACTTTTGAAAACAGCTTCGAATAAGTGTTTCTCTTGTTTATTTCAGATGCAAATTGATATATATAGCTATATAAACCCTTTATTTGATGTTTGAAAACTGCTATTCAGAGCTTCAGCAGAATCTTGGAAAACGTCATTCTCTCAGCCTGTGAAGATCAGTTTGAGACAATATTTCAGGTTAAACATAACTTTTGAAAACAGCTTCGAATAAATGTTTCTCTTGTTTATTTCAGATGCAAATTGATATATATAGCTATATAAACCCTTTATTTGATGTTTGAAAACTGCTATTCAGAGCTCCAGCAGAATCTTAGAAAACGTCATTCTCTCGGTCTGAGAACATCAGTTTGAGACAATATTTCAGGTTAAACATAACTTTTGAAAACAGCTTCGAATAAGTGTTTCTCTTGTTTATTTCAGATGCAAATTGATATATATAGCTATATAAACCCTTTATTTGATGTTTGAAAACTGCTATTCAGAGCTCCAGCAGAATCTTAGAAAACGTCATTCTCTCAGTCTGAGAACATCAGTTTGAGACAATATTTCAGGTTAAACATAACTTTTGAAAACAGCTTCGAATAAATGTTTCTCTTGTTTATTTCAGATGCAAATTGATATATATAGCTATATAAACCCTTTATTTGATGTTTGAAAACTGCTATTCAGAGCTCCAGCAGAATCTTAGAAAACGTCATTCTCTCAGTCTGAGAACATCAGTTTGAGACAATGTTTCAGGTTAAACATAACTTTTGAAAACAGCTTTGAATAAGTTTTTCTCTTGTTTATTTCAGATGCAAATTGATATATATAGCTATATAAATCCTTTATTTGATGTTTGAAAACTGCTATTCAGAGCTTCAGCAGAATCTTGGAAAACGTCATTCTCTCAGCCTGTGAAGATCAGTTTGAGACAATATTTCAGGTTAAACATAACTTTTGAAAACAGCTTCGAATAAGTGTTTCTCTTGTTTATTTCTGATGCAAATTGATATATATAGCTATATAAGCCCTTTATTTGATGTTTGAAAACTGCTATTCAGAGCTTCAGCAGAATCTTGGAAAACGTCATTCTCTCAGCCTGTGAAGATCAGTTTGAGACAATATTTCAGGTTTAACATAACTTTTGAAAACAGCTTCGAATAAATGTTTCTCTTGTTTATTTCAGATGCAAATTGTTATATATAGCTATATAAACCCTTTATTTGATGTTTGAAAACTGCTATTCAGAGCTCCAGCAGAATCTTAGAAAACGTCATTCTCTCGGTCTGAGAACATCAGTTTGAGACAATATTTCAGGTTAAACATAACTTTTGAAAACAGCTTCGAATAAGTGTTTCTCTTGTTTATTTCAGATGCAAATTGATATATATAGCTATATAAACCCTTTATTTGATGTTTGAAAACTGCTATTCAGAGCTTCAGCAGAATCTTGGAAAACGTCATTCTCTCAGCCTGTGAAGATCAGTTTGAGACAATATTTCAGGTTAAACATAACTTTTGAAAACAGCTTCGAATAAATGTTTCTCTTGTTTATTTCAGATGCAAATTGATATATATAGCTATATAAACCCTTTATTTGATGTTTGAAAACTGCTATTCAGAGCTCCAGCAGAATCTTAGAAAACGTCATTCTCTCGGTCTGAGAACATCAGTTTGAGACAATATTTCAGGTTAAACATAACTTTTGAAAACAGCTTCGAATAAGTGTTTCTCTTGTTTATTTCAGATGCAAATTGATATATATAGCTATATAAACCCTTTATTTGATGTTTGAAAACTGCTATTCAGAGCTCCAGCAGAATCTTAGAAAACGTCATTCTCTCAGTCTGAGAACATCAGTTTGAGACAATATTTCAGGTTAAACATTACTTTTGAAAACAGCTTCGAATAAATGTTTCTCTTGTTTATTTCAGATGCAAATTGATATATATAGCTATATAAACCCTTTATTTGATGTTTGAAAACTGCTATTCAGAGCTCCAGCAGAATCTTAGAAAACGTCATTCTCTCAGTCTGAGAACATCAGTTTGAGACAATGTTTCAGGTTAAACATAACTTTTGAAAACAGCTTTGAATAAGTTTTTCTCTTGTTTATTTCAGATGCAAATTGATATATATAGCTATATAAATCCTTTATTTGATGTTTGAAAACTGCTATTCAGAGCTTCAGCAGAATCTTGGAAAACGTCATTCTCTCAGCCTGTGAAGATCAGTTTGAGACAATATTTCAGGTTAAACATAACTTTTGAAAACAGCTTCGAATAAATGTTTCTCTTGTTTATTTCAGATGCAAATTGTTATATATAGCTATATAAACCCTTTATTTGATGTTTGAAAACTGCTATTCAGAGCTCCAGCAGAATCTTAGAAAACGTCATTCTCTCGGTCTGAGAACATCAGTTTGAGACAATATTTCAGGTTAAACATAACTTTTGAAAACAGCTTTGAATAAGTTTTTCTCTTGTTTATTTCAGATGCAAATTGATATATATAGCTATATAAACCCTTTTATTTGATGTTTGAAAACTGCTATTCAGAGCTTCAGCAGAATCTTGGAAAACGTCATTCTCTCAGCCTGTGAAGATCAGTTTGAGACAATATTTCAGGTTAAACATAACTTTTGAAAACAGCTTCGAATAAATGTTTCTCTTGTTTATTTCAGATGCAAATTGATATATATAGCTATATAAACCCTTTATTTGATGTTTGAAAACTGCTATTCAGAGCTCCAGCAGAATCTTAGAAAACGTCATTCTCTCGGTCTGAGAACATCAGTTTGAGACAATATTTCAGGTTAAACATAACTTTTGAAAACAGCTTCGAATAAGTGTTTCTCTTGTTTATTTCAGATGCAAATTGATATATATAGCTATATAAACCCTTTATTTGATGTTTGAAAACTGTTATTCAGAGCTCCAGCAGAATCTTGGAAAACGTCATTCTCTCAGTCTGAGAACATCAGTTTGAGACAATATTTCAGGTTAAACATAACTTTTGAAAACAGCTTCGAATAAATGTTTCTCTTGTTTATTTCAGATGCAAATTGATATATATAGCTATATAAACCCTTTATTTGATGTTTGAAAACTGCTATTCAGAGCTCCAGCAGAATCTTAGAAAACGTCATTCTCTCGGTCTGAGAACATCAGTTTGAGACAATATTTCAGGTTAAACATAACTTTTGAAAACAGCTTCGAATAAGTGTTTCTCTTGTTTATTTCAGATGCAAATTGATATATATAGCTATATAAACCCTTTATTTGATGTTTGAAAACTGCTATTCAGAGCTCCAGCAGAATCTTAGAAAACGTCATTCTCTCAGTCTGAGAACATCAGTTTGAGACAATATTTCAGGTTAAACATAACTTTTGAAAACAGCTTCGAATAAATGTTTCTCTTGTTTATTTCAGATGCAAATTGATATATATAGCTATATAAACCCTTTATTTGATGTTTGAAAACTGCTATTCAGAGCTCCAGCAGAATCTTAGAAAACGTCATTCTCTCAGTCTGAGAACATCAGTTTGAGACAATGTTTCAGGTTAAACATAACTTTTGAAAACAGCTTTGAATAAGTTTTTCTCTTGTTTATTTCAGATGCAAATTGATATATATAGCTATATAAATCCTTTATTTGATGTTTGAAAACTGCTATTCAGAGCTTCAGCAGAATCTTGGAAAACGTCATTCTCTCAGCCTGTGAAGATCAGTTTGAGACAATATTTCAGGTTAAACATAACTTTTGAAAACAGCTTCGAATAAATGTTTCTCTTGTTTATTTCAGATGCAAATTGTTATATATAGCTATATAAACCCTTTATTTGATGTTTGAAAACTGCTATTCAGAGCTCCAGCAGAATCTTAGAAAACGTCATTCTCTCGGTCTGAGAACATCAGTTTGAGACAATATTTCAGGTTAAACATAACTTTTGAAAACAGCTTTGAATAAGTTTTTCTCTTGTTTATTTCAGATGCAAATTGATATATATAGCTATATAAACCCTTTATTTGATGTTTGAAAACTGCTATTCAGAGCTTCAGCAGAATCTTGGAAAACGTCATTCTCTCAGCCTGTGAAGATCAGTTTGAGACAATATTTCAGGTTAAACATAACTTTTGAAAACAGCTTTGAATAAATGTTTCTCTTGTTTATTTCAGATGCAAATTGATATATATAGCTATATAAACCCTTTATTTGATGTTTGAAAACTGCTATTCAGAGCTCCAGCAGAATCTTAGAAAACGTCATTCTCTCGGTCTGAGAACATCAGTTTGAGACAATATTTCAGGTTAAACATAACTTTTGAAAACAGCTTCGAATAAGTGTTTCTCTTGTTTATTTCAGATGCAAATTGATATATATAGCTATATAAACCCTTTATTTGATGTTTGAAAACTGCTATTCAGAGCTCCAGCAGAATCTTAGAAAACGTCATTCTCTCAGTCTGAGAACATCAGTTTGAGACAATATTTCAGGTTAAACATAACTTTTGAAAACAGCTTCGAATAAATGTTTCTCTTGTTTATTTCAGATGCAAATTGATATATATAGCTATATAAACCCTTTATTTGATGTTTGAAAACTGCTATTCAGAGCTCCAGCAGAATCTTAGAAAACGTCATTCTCTCAGTCTGAGAACATCAGTTTGAGACAATGTTTCAGGTTAAACATAACTTTTGAAAACAGCTTTGAATAAGTTTTTCTCTTGTTTATTTCAGATGCAAATTGATATATATAGCTATATAAATCCTTTATTTGATGTTTGAAAACTGCTATTCAGAGCTTCAGCAGAATCTTGGAAAACGTCATTCTCTCAGCCTGTGAAGATCAGTTTGAGACAATATTTCAGGTTAAACATAACTTTTGAAAACAGCTTCGAATAAATGTTTCTCTTGTTTATTTCAGATGCAAATTGTTATATATAGCTATATAAACCCTTTATTTGATGTTTGAAAACTGCTATTCAGAGCTCCAGCAGAATCTTAGAAAACGTCATTCTCTCGGTCTGAGAACATCAGTTTGAGACAATATTTCAGGTTAAACATAACTTTTGAAACCAGCTTCGAATAAGTGTTTCTCTTGTTTATTTCAGATGCAAATTGATATATATAGCTATATAAACCCTTTATTTGATGTTTGAAAACTGTTATTCAGAGCTCCAGCAGAATCTTGGAAAACGTCATTCTCTCAGCCTGTGAAGATCAGTTTGAGACAGTATTTCATGTTAAACATAACTTTTGAAAACAGCTTCGAATAAGTGTTTCTCTTGTTTATTTCAGATGCAAATTGATATATATAGCTATATAAACCCTTTATTTGATGTTTGAAAACTGCTATTCAGAGCTTCAGCAGAATCTTGGAAAACGTCATTCTCTCAGCCTGTGAAGATCAGTTTGAGACAATATTTCAGGTTAAACATAACTTTTGAAAACAGCTTCGAATAAATGTTTCTCTTGTTTATTTCAGATGCAAATTGTTATATATAGCTATATAAACCCTTTATTTGATGTTTGAAAACTGCTATTCAGAGCTCCAGCAGAATCTTAGAAAACGTCATTCTCTCAGTCTGAGAACATCAGTTTGAGACAATATTTCAGGTTAAACATAACTTTTGAAAACAGCTTCGAATAAGTGTTTCTCTTGTTTATTTCAGATGCAAATTGATATATATAGCTATATAAACCCTTTATTTGATGTTTTAAAACTGTTATTCAGAGCTCCAGCAGAATCTTGGAAAACGTCATTCTCTCAGTCTGAGAAGATCAGTTTGAGACAATATTTCAGGTTAAACATAACTTTTGAAAACAGCTTCGAATAAATGTTTCTCTTGTTTATTTCAGATGCAAATTGATATATATAGCTATATAAACCCTTTATTTGATGTTTGAAAACTGCTATTCAGAGCTCCAGCAGAATCTTAGAAAACGTCATTCTCTCAGTCTGAGAACATCAGTTTGAGACAATGTTTCAGGTTAAACATAACTTTTGAAAACAGCTTTGAATAAGTTTTTCTCTTGTTTATTTCAGATGCAAATTGATATATATAGCTATATAAATCCTTTATTTGATGTTTGAAAACTGCTATTCAGAGCTTCAGCAGAATCTTGGAAAACGTCATTCTCTCAGCCTGTGAAGATCAGTTTGAGACAATATTTCAGGTTAAACATAACTTTTGAAAACAGCTTCGAATAAATGTTTCTCTTGTTTATTTCAGATGCAAATTGTTATATATAGCTATATAAACCCTTTATTTGATGTTTGAAAACTGCTATTCAGAGCTCCAGCAGAATCTTAGAAAACGTCATTCTCTCGGTCTGAGAACATCAGTTTGAGACAATATTTCAGGTTAAACATAACTTTTGAAAACAGCTTCGAATAAGTGTTTCTCTTGTTTATTTCAGATGCAAATTGATATATATAGCTATATAAACCCTTTATTTGATGTTTGAAAACTGCTATTCAGAGCTTCAGCAGAATCTTGGAAAACGTCATTCTCTCAGCCTGTGAAGATCAGTTTGAGACAATATTTCAGGTTAAACATAACTTTTGAAAACAGCTTCGAATAAATGTTTCTCTTGTTTATTTCAGATGCAAATTGATATATATAGCTATATAAACCCTTTATTTGATGTTTGAAAACTGCTATTCAGAGCTCCAGCAGAATCTTAGAAAACGTCATTCTCTCGGTCTGAGAACATCAGTTTGAGACAATATTTCAGGTTAAACATAACTTTTGAAAACAGCTTCGAATAAGTGTTTCTCTTGTTTATTTCAGATGCAAATTGATATATATAGCTATATAAACCCTTTATTTGATGTTTGAAAACTGCTATTCAGAGCTCCAGCAGAATCTTAGAAAACGTCATTCTCTCAGTCTGAGAACATCAGTTTGAGACAATATTTCAGGTTAAACATAACTTTTGAAAACAGCTTCGAATAAATGTTTCTCTTGTTTATTTCAGATGCAAATTGATATATATAGCTATATAAACCCTTTATTTGATGTTTGAAAACTGCTATTCAGAGCTCCAGCAGAATCTTGGAAAACGTCATTCTCTCAGTCTGAGAAGATCAGTTTGAGACAATATTTCAGGTTAAACATAACTTTTGAAAACAGCTTCGAATAAATGTTTCTCTTGTTTATTTCAGATGCAAATTGATATATATAGCTATATAAACCCTTTATTTGATGTTTGAAAACGGTTATTCAGAGCTCCAGCAGAATCTTGGAAAACGTCATTCTCTCAGCCTGTGAAGATCAGTTTGAGACAATATTTCAGGTTAAACATAACTTTTGAAAACAGCTTCGAATAAATGTTTCTCTTGTTTATTTCAGATGCAAATTGTTATATATAGCTATATAAACCCTTTATTTGATGTTTGAAAACTGCTATTCAGAGCTCCAGCAGAATCTTAGAAAACGTCATTCTCTCGGTCTGAGAACATCAGTTTGAGACAATATTTCAGGTTAAACATAACTTTTGAAAACAGCTTTGAATAAGTTTTTCTCTTGTTTATTTCAGATGCAAATTGATATATATAGCTATATAAACCCTTTATTTGATGTTTGAAAACTGCTATTCAGAGCTTCAGCAGAATCTTGGAAAACGTCATTCTCTCAGCCTGTGAAGATCAGTTTGAGACAATATTTCAGGTTAAACATAACTTTTGAAAACAGCTTTGAATAAATGTTTCTCTTGTTTATTTCAGATGCAAATTGATATATATAGCTATATAAACCCTTTATTTGATGTTTGAAAACTGCTATTCAGAGCTCCAGCAGAATCTTAGAAAACGTCATTCTCTCGGTCTGAGAACATCAGTTTGAGACAATATTTCAGGTTAAACATAACTTTTGAAAACAGCTTCGAATAAGTGTTTCTCTTGTTTATTTCAGATGCAAATTGATATATATAGCTATATAAACCCTTTATTTGATGTTTGAAAACTGCTATTCAGAGCTCCAGCAGAATCTTAGAAAACGTCATTCTCTCAGTCTGAGAACATCAGTTTGAGACAATATTTCAGGTTAAACATAACTTTTGAAAACAGCTTCGAATAAATGTTTCTCTTGTTTATTTCAGATGCAAATTGATATATATAGCTATATAAACCCTTTATTTGATGTTTGAAAACTGCTATTCAGAGCTCCAGCAGAATCTTAGAAAACGTCATTCTCTCAGTCTGAGAACATCAGTTTGAGACAATGTTTCAGGTTAAACATAACTTTTGAAAACAGCTTTGAATAAGTTTTTCTCTTGTTTATTTCAGATGCAAATTGATATATATAGCTATATAAATCCTTTATTTGATGTTTGAAAACTGCTATTCAGAGCTTCAGCAGAATCTTGGAAAACGTCATTCTCTCAGCCTGTGAAGATCAGTTTGAGACAATATTTCAGGTTAAACATAACTTTTGAAAACAGCTTCGAATAAATGTTTCTCTTGTTTATTTCAGATGCAAATTGATATATATAGCTATATAAACCCTTTATTTGATGTTTGAAAACTGTTATTCAGAGCTCCAGCAGAATCTTGGAAAACGTCATTCTCTCAGCCTGTGAAGATCAGTTTGAGACAGTATTTCATGTTAAACATAACTTTTGAAAACAGCTTCGAATAAGTGTTTCTCTTGTTTATTTCAGATGCAAATTGATATATATAGCTATATAAACCCTTTATTTGATGTTTGAAAACTGCTATTCAGAGCTCCAGCAGAATCTTAGAAAACGTCATTCTCTCGGTCTGAGAACATCAGTTTGAGACAATATTTCAGGTTAAACATAACTTTTGAAAACAGCTTCGAATAAGTGTTTCTCTTGTTTATTTCTGATGCAAATTGATATATATAGCTATATAAACCCTTTATTTGATGTTTGAAAACTGCTATTCAGAGCTCCAGCAGAATCTTAGAAAACGTCATTCTCTCGGTCTGAGAACATCAGTTTGAGACAATATTTCAGGTTAAACATAACTTTTGAAACCAGCTTCGAATAAGTGTTTCTCTTGTTTATTTCAGATGCAAATTGATATATATAACTATATAAGCCCTTTATTTGATGTTTGAAAACTGCTATTCAGAGCTTCAGCAGAATCTTGGAAAACGTCATTCTCTCAGCCTGTGAAGATCAGTTTGAGACAATATTTCAGGTTAAACATAACTTTTGAAAACAGCTTCGAATAAATGTTTCTCTTGTTTATTTCAGATGCAAATTGTTATATATAGCTATATAAACCCTTTATTTGATGTTTGAAAACTGCTATTCAGAGCTCCAGCAGAATCTTAGAAAACGTCATTCTCTCAGTCTGAGAACATCAGTTTGAGACAATATTTCAGGTTAAACATAACTTTTGAAAACAGCTTCGAATAAGTGTTTCTCTTGTTTATTTCAGATGCAAATTGATATATATAGCTATATAAACCCTTTATTTGATGTTTTAAAACTGTTATTCAGAGCTCCAGCAGAATCTTGGAAAACGTCATTCTCTCAGTCTGAGAAGATCAGTTTGAGACAATATTTCAGGTTAAACATAACTTTTGAAAACAGCTTCGAATAAATGTTTCTCTTGTTTATTTCAGATGCAAATTGATATATATAGCTATATAAACCCTTTATTTGATGTTTGAAAACTGCTATTCAGAGCTCCAGCAGAATCTTAGAAAACGTCATTCTCTCAGTCTGAGAACATCAGTTTGAGACAATGTTTCAGGTTAAACATAACTTTTGAAAACAGCTTTGAATAAGTTTTTCTCTTGTTTATTTCAGATGCAAATTGATATATATAGCTATATAAATCCTTTATTTGATGTTTGAAAACTGCTATTCAGAGCTTCAGCAGAATCTTGGAAAACGTCATTCTCTCAGCCTGTGAAGATCAGTTTGAGACAATATTTCAGGTTAAACATAACTTTTGAAAACAGCTTCGAATAAATGTTTCTCTTGTTTATTTCAGATGCAAATTGTTATATATAGCTATATAAACCCTTTATTTGATGTTTGAAAACTGCTATTCAGAGCTCCAGCAGAATCTTAGAAAACGTCATTCTCTCGGTCTGAGAACATCAGTTTGAGACAATATTTCAGGTTAAACATAACTTTTGAAAACAGCTTCGAATAAGTGTTTCTCTTGTTTATTTCAGATGCAAATTGATATATATAGCTATATAAACCCTTTATTTGATGTTTGAAAACTGCTATTCAGAGCTTCAGCAGAATCTTGGAAAACGTCATTCTCTCAGCCTGTGAAGATCAGTTTGAGACAATATTTCAGGTTAAACATAACTTTTGAAAACAGCTTCGAATAAATGTTTCTCTTGTTTATTTCAGATGCAAATTGATATATATAGCTATATAAACCCTTTATTTGATGTTTGAAAACTGCTATTCAGAGCTCCAGCAGAATCTTAGAAAACGTCATTCTCTCGGTCTGAGAACATCAGTTTGAGACAATATTTCAGGTTAAACATAACTTTTGAAAACAGCTTCGAATAAGTGTTTCTCTTGTTTATTTCAGATGCAAATTGATATATATAGCTATATAAACCCTTTATTTGATGTTTGAAAACTGCTATTCAGAGCTCCAGCAGAATCTTAGAAAACGTCATTCTCTCAGTCTGAGAACATCAGTTTGAGACAATATTTCAGGTTAAACATAACTTTTGAAAACAGCTTCGAATAAATGTTTCTCTTGTTTATTTCAGATGCAAATTGATATATATAGCTATATAAACCCTTTATTTGATGTTTGAAAACTGCTATTCAGAGCTCCAGCAGAATCTTGGAAAACGTCATTCTCTCAGTCTGAGAAGATCAGTTTGAGACAATATTTCAGGTTAAACATAACTTTTGAAAACAGCTTCGAATAAATGTTTCTCTTGTTTATTTCAGATGCAAATTGATATATATAGCTATATAAACCCTTTATTTGATGTTTGAAAACGGTTATTCAGAGCTCCAGCAGAATCTTGGAAAACGTCATTCTCTCAGTCTGAGAACATCAGTTTGAGACAATGTTTCAGGTTAAACATAACTTTTGAAAACAGCTTCGAATAAGTGTTTCTCTTGTTTATTTCAGATGCAAATTGATATATATAGCTATACAAACCCTTTATTTGATGTTTGAAAACTGCTATTCAGAGCTCCAGCAGAATCTTAGAAAACGTCATTCTCTCAGTCTGAGAACATCAGTTTGAGACAATATTTCAGGTTAAACATAACTTATGAAAACAGCTTTGAATAAGTTTTTTTCTTGTTTATTTCAGATGCAAATTGATATATATAGCTATATAAACCCTTTATTTGATGTTTGAAAACTGCTATACAGAGCTCCAGCAGAATCTTAGAAAACGTCATTCTCTCAGTCTCAGAACATCAATTTGAGACAATATTTCAGGTTAAACATAACTTTTGAAAACAGCTTGGAATAAATGTTTCTCTTGTTTATTTCAGATGCAAATTGATATATATAGCTATATAAACCCTTTATTTGATGTTTGAAAACTGCTATTCAGAGCTCCAGCAGAATCTTAGAAAACGTCATTCTCTCAGTCTGAGAACATCAGTTTGAGACAATATTTCAGGTTAAACATAACTTTTGAAAACAGCTTCGAATAAGTGTTTCTCTTGTTTATTTCAGATGCAAATTGATATATATAGCTATATAAACCCTTTATTTGATGTTTTAAAACTGTTATTCAGAGCTCCAGCAGAATCTTGGAAAACGTCATTCTCTCAGTCTGAGAAGATCAGTTTGAGACAATGTTTCAGGTTAAACATAACTTTTGAAAACAGCTTTGAATATGTTTTTCTCTTGTTTATTTCAGATGCAAATTGATATATATAGCTATATAAATCCTTTATTTGATGTTTCAAAACTGCTATTCAGAGCTCCAGCAGAATCTTAGAAAACGTCATTCTCTCAGTCTGAGAACATCAGTTTGAGACAATGTTTCAGGTTAAACATAACTTTTGAAAACAGCTTCGAATAAGTGTTTCTCTTGTTTATTTCAGATGCAAATTGATATATATAGCTATATAAACCCTTTATTTGATGTTTGAAAACTGCTATTCAGAGCTCCAGCAGAATCTTAGAAAACGTCATTCTCTCAGTCTGAGAACATCAGTTTGAGACAATATTTCAGGTTAAACATAACTTTTGAAAACAGCTTTGAATAAGTGTTTCTCTTGTTTATTTCAGATGCAAATTGATATATATAGCTATATAAACCCTTTATTTGATGTTTTAAAACTGTTATTCAGAGCTCCAGCAGAATCTTGGAAAACGTCATTCTCTCAGTCTGAGAAGATCAGTTTGAGACAATATTTCAGGTTAAACATAACTTTTGAAAACAGCTTCGAATAAATGTTTCTCTTGTTTATTTCAGATGCAAATTGATATATATAGCTATATAAACCCTTTATTTGATGTTTGAAAACTGCTATTCAGAGCTCCAGCAGAATCTTAGAAAACGTCATTCTCTCAGTCTGAGAACATCAGTTTGAGACAATATTTCAGGTTAAACATAACTTTTGAAAACAGCTTCGAATAAGTGTTTCTCTTGTTTATTTCAGATGCAAATTGATATATATAGCTATATAAACCCTTTATTTGATGTTTGAAAACTGCTATTCAGAGCTCCAGCAGAATCTTGGAAAACGTCATTCTCTCAGCCTGTGAAGATCAGTTTGAGACAGTATTTCATGTTAAACATAACTTTTGAAAACAGCATCGAATAAGTGTTTCTCTTGTTTATTTCAGATGCAAATTGATATATATAGCTATATAAACCCTTTATTTGATGTTTGAAAACTGCTATTCAGAGCTCCAGCAGAATCTTAGAAAACGTCATTCTCTCGGTCTGAGAACATCAGTTTGAGACAATATTTCAGGTTAAACATAACTTTTGAAAACAGCTTCGAATAAGTGTTTCTCTTGTTTATTTCTGATGCAAATTGATATATATAGCTATATAAACCCTTTATTTGATGTTTGAAAACTGCTATTCAGAGCTCCAGCAGAATCTTAGAAAACGTCATTCTCTCGGTCTGAGAACATCAGTTTGAGACAATATTTCAGGTTAAACATAACTTTTGAAACCAGCTTCGAATAAGTGTTTCTCTTGTTTATTTCAGATGCAAATTGATATATATAGCTATATAAGCCCTTTATTTGATGTTTGAAAACTGCTATTCAGAGCTTCAGCAGAATCTTGGAAAACGTCATTCTCTCAGCCTGTGAAGATCAGTTTGAGACAATATTTCAGGTTTAACATAACTTTTGAAAACAGCTTCGAATAAATGTTTCTCTTGTTTATTTCAGATGCAAATTGTTATATATAGCTATATAAACCCTTTATTTGATGTTTGAAAACTGCTATTCAGAGCTCCAGCAGAATCTTAGAAAACGTCATTCTCTCAGTCTGAGAACATCAGTTTGAGACAATATTTCAGGTTAAACATAACTTTTGAAAACAGCTTCGAATAAGTGTTTCTCTTGTTTATTTCAGATGCAAATTGATATATATAGCTATATAAACCCTTTATTTGATGTTTTAAAACTGTTATTCAGAGCTCCAGCAGAATCTTGGAAAACGTCATTCTCTCAGTCTGAGAAGATCAGTTTGAGACAATATTTCAGGTTAAACATAACTTTTGAAAACAGCTTTGAATAAATGTTTCTCTTGTTTATTTCAGTTGCAAATTGATATATATAGCTATATAAACCCTTTATTTGATGTTTGAAAACTGCTATTCAGAGCTCCAGCAGAATCTTAGAAAACGTCATTCTCTCAGTCTGAGAACATCAGTTTGAGACAATGTTTCAGGTTAAACATAACTTTTGAAAACAGCTTTGAATAAGTTTTTCTCTTGTTTATTTCAGATGCAAATTGATATATATAGCTATATAAATCCTTTATTTGATGTTTGAAAACTGCTATTCAGAGCTTCAGCAGAATCTTGGAAAACGTCATTCTCTCAGCCTGTGAAGATCAGTTTGAGACAATATTTCAGGTTAAACATAACTTTTGAAAACAGCTTCGAATAAATGTTTCTCTTGTTTATTTCAGATGCAAATTGTTATATATAGCTATATAAACCCTTTATTTGATGTTTGAAAACTGCTATTCAGAGCTCCAGCAGAATCTTAGAAAACGTCATTCTCTCGGTCTGAGAACATCAGTTTGAGACAATATTTCAGGTTAAACATAACTTTTGAAAACAGCTTCGAATAAGTGTTTCTCTTGTTTATTTCAGATGCAAATTGATATATATAGCTATATAAACCCTTTATTTGATGTTTGAAAACTGCTATTCAGAGCTTCAGCAGAATCTTGGAAAACGTCATTCTCTCAGCCTGTGAAGATCAGTTTGAGACAATATTTCAGGTTAAACATAACTTTTGAAAACAGCTTCGAATAAATGTTTCTCTTGTTTATTTCAGATGCAAATTGATATATATAGCTATATAAACCCTTTATTTGATGTTTGAAAACTGCTATTCAGAGCTCCAGCAGAATCTTAGAAAACGTCATTCTCTCAGTCTGAGAACATCAGTTCGAGACAATGTTTCAGGTTAAACATAACTTTTGAAAACAGCTTTGAATAAGTTTTTCTCTTGTTTATTTCAGATGCAAATTGATATATATAGCTATATAAATCCTTTATTTGATGTTTGAAAACTGCTATTCAGAGCTTCAGCAGAATCTTGGAAAACGTCATTCTCTCAGCCTGTGAAGATCAGTTTGAGACAATATTTCAGGTTAAACATAACTTTTGAAAACAGCTTCGAATAAATGTTTCTCTTGTTTATTTCAGATGCAAATTGTTATATATAGCTATATAAACCCTTTATTTGATGTTTGAAAACTGCTATTCAGAGCTCCAGCAGAATCTTAGAAAACGTCATTCTCTCGGTCTGAGAACATCAGTTTGAGACAATATTTCAGGTTAAACATAACTTTTGAAAACAGCTTTGAATAAGTTTTTCTCTTGTTTATTTCAGATGCAAATTGATATATATAGCTATATAAATCCTTTATTTGATGTTTGAAAACTGCTATTCAGAGCTTCAGCAGAATCTTGGAAAACGTCATTCTCTCAGCCTGTGAAGATCAGTTTGAGACAATATTTCAGGTTAAACATAACTTTTGAAAACAGCTTCGAATAAATGTTTCTCTTGTTTATTTCAGATGCAAATTGTTATATATAGCTATATAAACCCTTCATTTGATGTTTGAAAACTGCTATTCAGAGCTCCAGCAGAATCTTAGAAAACGTCATTCTCTCGGTCTGAGAACATCAGTTTGAGACAATATTTCAGGTTAAACATAACTTTTGAAAACAGCTTCGAATAAGTGTTTCTCTTGTTTATTTCTGATGCAAATTGATATATATAGCTATATAAACCCTTTATTTGATGTTTGAAAACTGCTATTCAGAGCTTCAGCAGAATCTTGGAAAACGTCATTCTCTCAGCCTGTGAAGATCAGTTTGAGACAATATTTCAGGTTAAACATAACTTTTGAAAACAGCTTCGAATAAATGTTTCTCTTGTTTATTTCAGATGCAAATTGATATATATAGCTATATAAACCCTTTATTTGATGTTTGAAAACTGCTATTCAGAGCTCCAGCAGAATCTTAGAAAACGTCATTCTCTCGGTCTGAGAACATCAGTTTGAGACAATATTTCAGGTTAAACATAACTTTTGAAAACAGCTTCGAATAAGTGTTTCTCTTGTTTATTTCAGATGCAAATTGATATATATAGCTATATAAACCCTTTATTTGATGTTTGAAAACTGCTATTCAGAGCTCCAGCAGAATCTTAGAAAACGTCATTCTCTCAGTCTGAGAACATCAGTTTGAGACAATATTTCAGGTTAAACATAACTTTTGAAAACAGCTTCGAATAAATGTTTCTCTTGTTTATTTCAGATGCAAATTGATATATATAGCTATATAAACCCTTTATTTGATGTTTGAAAACTGCTATTCAGAGCTCCAGCAGAATCTTAGAAAACTTCATTCTCTCAGTCTGAGAACATCAGTTTGAG
The DNA here is from genome assembly GCF_982586985.1 of Callionymus lyra. Taxonomy (NCBI): domain Eukaryota; kingdom Metazoa; phylum Chordata; class Actinopteri; order Syngnathiformes; family Callionymidae; genus Callionymus; species Callionymus lyra. The sequence goes on from NW_028258565.1 coordinate 435,570, forward strand.
ACAATGTTTCAGGTTAAACATAACTTTTGAAAACAGCTTTGAATAAGTTTTTCTCTTGTTTATTTCAGATGCAAATTGATATATATAGCTATATAAATCCTTTATTTGATGTTTGAAAACTGCTATTCAGAGCTTCAGCAGAATCTTGGAAAACGTCATTCTCTCAGCCTGTGAAGATCAGTTTGAGACAATATTTCAGGTTAAACATAACTTTTGAAAACAGCTTCGAATAAATGTTTCTCTTGTTTATTTCAGATGCAAATTGTTATATATAGCTATATAAACCCTTTATTTGATGTTTGAAAACTGCTATTCAGAGCTCCAGCAGAATCTTAGAAAACGTCATTCTCTCGGTCTGAGAACATCAGTTTGAGACAATATTTCAGGTTAAACATAACTTTTGAAAACAGCTTTGAATAAGTTTTTCTCTTGTTTATTTCAGATGCAAATTGATATATATAGCTATATAAATCCTTTATTTGATGTTTGAAAACTGCTATTCAGAGCTTCAGCAGAATCTTGGAAAACGTCATTCTCTCAGCCTGTGAAGATCAGTTTGAGACAATATTTCAGGTTAAACATAACTTTTGAAAACAGCTTCGAATAAATGTTTCTCTTGTTTATTTCAGATGCAAATTGTTATATATAGCTATATAAACCCTTTATTTGATGTTTGAAAACTGCTATTCAGAGCTCCAGCAGAATCTTAGAAAACGTCATTCTCTCGGTCTGAGAACATCAGTTTGAGACAATATTTCAGGTTAAACATAACTTTTGAAAACAGCTTCGAATAAGTGTTTCTCTTGTTTATTTCTGATGCAAATTGATATATATAGCTATATAAACCCTTTATTTGATGTTTGAAAACTGTTATTCAGAGCTCCAGCAGAATCTTGGAAAACGTCATTCTCTCAGCCTGTGAAGATCAGTTTGAGACAGTATTTCATGTTAAACATAACTTTTGAAAACAGCTTCGAATAAGTGTTTCTCTTGTTTATTTCAGATGCAAATTGATATATATAGCTATATAAACCCTTTATTTGATGTTTGAAAACTGCTATTCAGAGCTCCAGCAGAATCTTAGAAAACGTCATTCTCTCAGTCTGAGAACATCAGTTTGAGACAATATTTCAGGTTAAACATAACTTTTGAAAACAGCTTCGAATAAATGTTTCTCTTGTTTATTTCAGATGCAAATTGATATATATAGCTATATAAACCCTTTATTTGATGTTTGAAAACTGCTATTCAGAGCTCCAGCAGAATCTTAGAAAACGTCATTCTCTCAGTCTGAGAACATCAGTTTGAGACAATGTTTCAGGTTAAACATAACTTTTGAAAACAGCTTTGAATAAGTTTTTCTCTTGTTTATTTCAGATGCAAATTGATATATATAGCTATATAAATCCTTTATTTGATGTTTGAAAACTGCTATTCAGAGCTTCAGCAGAATCTTGGAAAACGTCATTCTCTCAGCCTGTGAAGATCAGTTTAAGACAATATTTCAGGTTAAACATAACTTTTGAAAACAGCTTCGAATAAATGTTTCTCTTGTTTATTTCAGATGCAAATTGTTATATATAGCTATATAAACCCTTTATTTGATGTTTGAAAACTGCTATTCAGAGCTCCAGCAGAATCTTAGAAAATGTCATTCTCTCGGTCTGAGAACATCAGTTTGAGACAATATTTCAGGTTAAACATAACTTTTGAAAACAGCTTTGAATAAGTTTTTCTCTTGTTTATTTCAGATGCAAATTGATATATATAGCTATATAAACCCTTTATTTGATGTTTGAAAACTGCTATTCAGAGCTTCAGCAGAATCTTGGAAAACGTCATTCTCTCAGCCTGTGAAGATCAGTTTGAGACAATATTTCAGGTTAAACATAACTTTTGAAAACAGCTTCGAATAAATGTTTCTCTTGTTTATTTCAGATGCAAATTGATATATATAGCTATATAAACCCTTTATTTGATGTTTGAAAACTGCTATTCAGAGCTCCAGCAGAATCTTAGAAAACGTCATTCTCTCGGTCTGAGAACATCAGTTTGAGACAATATTTCAGGTTAAACATAACTTTTGAAAACAGCTTCGAATAAGTGTTTCTCTTGTTTATTTCAGATGCAAATTGATATATATAGCTATATAAACCCTTTATTTGATGTTTGAAAACTGCTATTCAGAGCTCCAGCAGAATCTTGGAAAACGTCATTCTCTCAGCCTGTGAAGATCAGTTTGAGACAGTATTTCATGTTAAACATAACTTTTGAAAACAGCATCGAATAAGTGTTTCTCTTGTTTATTTCAGATGCAAATTGATATATATAGCTATATAAACCCTTTATTTGATGTTTGAAAACTGCTATTCAGAGCTCCAGCAGAATCTTAGAAAACGTCATTCTCTCGGTCTGAGAACATCAGTTTGAGACAATATTTCAGGTTAAACATAACTTTTGAAAACAGCTTCGAATAAGTGTTTCTCTTGTTTATTTCTGATGCAAATTGATATATATAGCTATATAAACCCTTTATTTGATGTTTGAAAACTGCTATTCAGAGCTCCAGCAGAATCTTAGAAAACGTCATTCTCTCGGTCTGAGAACATCAGTTTGAGACAATATTTCAGGTTAAACATAACTTTTGAAACCAGCTTCGAATAAGTGTTTCTCTTGTTTATTTCAGATGCAAATTGATATATATAGCTATATAAGCCCTTTATTTGATGTTTGAAAACTGCTATTCAGAGCTTCAGCAGAATCTTGGAAAACGTCATTCTCTCAGCCTGTGAAGATCAGTTTGAGACAATATTTCAGGTTTAACATAACTTTTGAAAACAGCTTCGAATAAATGTTTCTCTTGTTTATTTCAGATGCAAATTGTTATATATAGCTATATAAACCCTTTATTTGATGTTTGAAAACTGCTATTCAGAGCTCCAGCAGAATCTTAGAAAACGTCATTCTCTCAGTCTGAGAACATCAGTTTGAGACAATATTTCAGGTTAAACATAACTTTTGAAAACAGCTTCGAATAAGTGTTTCTCTTGTTTATTTCAGATGCAAATTGATATATATAGCTATATAAACCCTTTATTTGATGTTTTAAAACTGTTATTCAGAGCTCCAGCAGAATCTTGGAAAACGTCATTCTCTCAGTCTGAGAAGATCAGTTTGAGACAATATTTCAGGTTAAACATAACTTTTGAAAACAGCTTCGAATAAATGTTTCTCTTGTTTATTTCAGTTGCAAATTGATATATATAGCTATATAAACCCTTTATTTGATGTTTGAAAACTGCTATTCAGAGCTCCAGCAGAATCTTAGAAAACGTCATTCTCTCAGTCTGAGAACATCAGTTTGAGACAATGTTTCAGGTTAAACATAACTTTTGAAAACAGCTTTGAATAAGTTTTTCTCTTGTTTATTTCAGATGCAAATTGATATATATAGCTATATAAATCCTTTATTTGATGTTTGAAAACTGCTATTCAGAGCTTCAGCAGAATCTTGGAAAACGTCATTCTCTCAGCCTGTGAAGATCAGTTTGAGACAATATTTCAGGTTAAACATAACTTTTGAAAACAGCTTCGAATAAATGTTTCTCTTGTTTATTTCAGATGCAAATTGTTATATATAGCTATATAAACCCTTTATTTGATGTTTGAAAACTGCTATTCAGAGCTCCAGCAGAATCTTAGAAAACGTCATTCTCTCGGTCTGAGAACATCAGTTTGAGACAATATTTCAGGTTAAACATAACTTTTGAAAACAGCTTCGAATAAGTGTTTCTCTTGTTTATTTCAGATGCAAATTGATATATATAGCTATATAAACCCTTTATTTGATGTTTGAAAACTGCTATTCAGAGCTTCAGCAGAATCTTGGAAAACGTCATTCTCTCAGCCTGTGAAGATCAGTTTGAGACAATATTTCAGGTTAAACATAACTTTTGAAAACAGCTTCGAATAAATGTTTCTCTTGTTTATTTCAGATGCAAATTGATATATATAGCTATATAAACCCTTTATTTGATGTTTGAAAACTGCTATTCAGAGCTCCAGCAGAATCTTAGAAAACGTCATTCTCTCGGTCTGAGAACATCAGTTTGAGACAATATTTCAGGTTAAACATAACTTTTGAAACCAGCTTCGAATAAGTGTTTCTCTTGTTTATTTCAGATGCAAATTGATATATATAGCTATATAAACCCTTTATTTGATGTTTGAAAACTGCTATTCAGAGCTCCAGCAGAATCTTAGAAAACGTCATTCTCTCAGTCTGAGAACATCATTTTGAGACAATGTTTCAGGTTAAACATAACTTTTGAAAACAGCTTTGAATAAGTTTTTCTCTTGTTTATTTCAGATGCAAATTGATATATATAGCTATATAAATCCTTTATTTGATGTTTGAAAACTGCTATTCAGAGCTCCAGCAGAATTTTAGAAAACGTCATTCTCTCAGTCTGAGAACATCAGTTTGAGACAATATTTCAGGTTAAACATAACTTTTGAAAACAGCTTCGAATAAGTGTTTCTCTTGTTTATTTCAGATGCAAATTGATATATATAGCTATATAAACCCTTTATTTGATGTTTGAAAACTGTTATTCAGAGCTCCAGCAGAATCTTGGAAAACGTCATTCTCTCAGTCTGAGAACATCAGTTTGAGACAATATTTCAGGTTAAACATAACTTTTGAAAACAGCTTCGAATAAATGTTTCTCTTGTTTATTTCAGATGCAAATTGATATATATAGCTATATAAACCCTTTATTTGATGTTTGAAAACTGCTATTCAGAGCTCCAGCAGAATCTTAGAAAACGTCATTCTCTCGGTCTGAGAACATCAGTTTGAGACAATATTTCAGGTTAAACATAACTTTTGAAAACAGCTTCGAATAAGTGTTTCTCTTGTTTATTTCAGATGCAAATTGATATATATAGCTATATAAACCCTTTATTTGATGTTTGAAAACTGCTATTCAGAGCTCCAGCAGAATCTTAGAAAACGTCATTCTCTCAGTCTGAGAACATCAGTTTGAGACAATATTTCAGGTTAAACATAACTTTTGAAAACAGCTTCGAATAAATGTTTCTCTTGTTTATTTCAGATGCAAATTGATATATATAGCTATATAAACCCTTTATTTGATGTTTGAAAACTGCTATTCAGAGCTCCAGCAGAATCTTAGAAAACGTCATTCTCTCAGTCTGAGAACATCAGTTTGAGACAATGTTTCAGGTTAAACATAACTTTTGAAAACAGCTTTGAATAAGTTTTTCTCTTGTTTATTTCAGATGCAAATTGATATATATAGCTATATAAATCCTTTATTTGATGTTTGAAAACTGCTATTCAGAGCTTCAGCAGAATCTTGGAAAACGTCATTCTCTCAGCCTGTGAAGATCAGTTTGAGACAATATTTCAGGTTAAACATAACTTTTGAAAACAGCTTCGAATAAATGTTTCTCTTGTTTATTTCAGATGCAAATTGTTATATATAGCTATATAAACCCTTTATTTGATGTTTGAAAACTGCTATTCAGAGCTTCAGCAGAATCTTGGAAAACGTCATTCTCTCAGCCTGTGAAGATCAGTTTGAGACAATATTTCAGGTTAAACATAACTTTTGAAAACAGCTTCGAATAAATGTTTCTCTTGTTTATTTCAGATGCAAATTGTTATATATAGCTATATAAACCCTTTATTTGATGTTTGAAAACTGCTATTCAGAGCTCCAGCAGAATCTTAGAAAACGTCATTCTCTCGGTCTGAGAAGATCAGTTTGAGACAATATTTCAGGTTAAACATAACTTTTGAAAACAGCTTCGAATAAGTGTTTCTCTTGTTTATTTCAGATGCAAATTGATATATATAGCTATATATACCCTTTATTTGATGTTTGAAAACTGCTATTCAGAGCTCCAGCAGAATCTTAGAAAACGTCATTCTCTCGGTCTGAGAACATCAGTTTGAGACAATATTTCAGGTTAAACATAACTTTTGAAACCAGCTTCGAATAAGTGTTTCTCTTGTTTATTTCAGATGCAAATTGATATATATAGCTATATAAACCCTTTAGTTGATGTTTGAAAACTGCTATTCAGAGCTTCAGCAGAATCTTGGAAAACGTCATTCTCTCAGCCTGTGAAGATCAGTTTGAGACAATATTTCAGGTTAAAACAAACTTTTGAAAACAGCTTCGAATAAATGTTTCTCTTGTTTATTTCAGATGCAAATTGTTATATATAGCTATATAAACCCTTTATTTGATGTTTGAAAACTGCTATTCAGAGCTCCAGCAGAATCTTAGAAAACGTCATTCTCTCGGTCTGAGAACAACAGTTTGAGACAATATTTCAGGTTAAACATAACTTTTGAAAACAGCTTCGAATAAGTGTTTCTCTTGTTTATTTCAGATGCAAATTGATATATATAGCTATATAAACCCTTTATTTGATGTTTGAAAACTGCTATTCAGAGCTTCAGCAGAATCTTGGAAAACGTCATTCTCTCAGCCTGTGAAGATCAGTTTGAGACAATATTTCAGGTTAAACATAACTTTTGAAAACAGCTTCGAATAAATGTTTCTCTTGTTTATTTCAGATGCAAATTGTTATATATAGCTATATAAACCCTTTATTTGATGTTTGAAAACTGCTATTCAGAGCTCCAGCAGAATCTTAGAAAACGTCATTCTCTCGGTCTGAGAACATCAGTTTGAGACAATATTTCAGGTTAAACATAACTTTTGAAAACAGCTTCGAATAAGTGTTTCTCTTGTTTATTTCAGATGCAAATTGATATATATAGTTATATAAACCCTTTATTTGATGTTTGAAAACTGCTATTCAGAGCTTCAGCAGAATCTTGGAAAACGTCATTCTCTCAGTCTGAGAACATCAGTTTGAGACAGTATTTCATGTGAAACATAACTTTTGAAAACAGCTTCGAATAAATGTTTCTCTTGTTTATTTCAGATGCAAATTGTTATATATAGCTATATAAACCCTTTATTTGATGTTTGAAAACTGCTATTCAGAGCTCCAGCAGAATCTTAGAAAACGTCATTCTCTCGGTCTGAGAACATCAGTTTGAGACAATATTTCAGGTTAAACATAACTTTTGAAAACAGCTTCGAATAAGTGTTTCTCTTGTTTATTTCAGATGCAAATTGATATATATAGCTATATATACCCTTTATTTGATGTTTGAAAACTGCTATTCAGAGCTCCAGCAGAATCTTAGAAAACGTCATTCTCTCGGTCTGAGAACATCAGTTTGAGACAATATTTCAGGTTAAACATAACTTTTGAAAACAGCTTCGAATAAGTGTTTCTCTTGTTTATTTCAGATGCAAATTGATATATATAGCTATATAAACCCTTTATTTGATGTTTTAAAACTGTTATTCAGAGCTCCAGCAGAATCTTGGAAAACGTCATTCTCTCAGTCTGAGAACATCAGTTTGAGACAATATTTCAGGTTAAACATAACTTTTGAAAACAGCTTCGAATAAATGTTTCTCTTGTTTATTTCAGATGCAAATTGATATATATAGCTATATAAACCCTTTATTTGATGTTTGAAAACTGCTATTCAGAGCTCCAGCAGAATCTTAGAAAACGTCATTCTCTCAGTCTGAGAACATCAGTTTGAGACAATATTTCAGGTTAAACATAACTTTTGAAACCAGCTTCGAATAAGTGTTTCTCTTGTTTATTTCAGATGCAAATTGATATATATAGCTATATAAATCCTTTATTTGATGTTTGAAAACTGCTATTCAGAGCTCCAGCAGAATCTTAGAAAACGTCATTCTCTCGGTCTGAGAACATCAGTTTGAGACAATATTTCAGGTTAAACATAACTTTTGAAAACAGCTTTGAATAAGTTTTTCTTTTGTTTATTTCAGATGCAAATTGATATATATAGCTATATAAACCCTTTATTTGATGTTTGAAAACTGCTATTCAGAGCTCCAGCAGAATCTTAGAAAACGTCATTCTCTCAGTCTGAGAACATCAGTTTGAGACAATATTTCAGGTTAAACATAACTTTTGAAAACAGCTTCGAATAAATGTTTCTCTTGTTTATTTAAGATGCAAATTGATATATATAGCTATATAAACCCTTTATTTGATGTTTGAAAACTGCTATTCAGAGCTCCAGCAGAATCTTAGAAAACGTCATTCTCTCAGTCTGAGAACATCAGTTTGAGACAATGTTTCAGGTTAAACATAACTTTTGAAAACAGCTTCGAATAAGTGTTTCTCTTGTTTATTTCAGATGCAAATTGATATATATAGCTATATAAACCCTTTATTTGATGTTTGAAAACTGTTATTCAGAGCTCCAGCAGAATCTTGGAAAACGTCATTCTCTCAGTCTGAGAAGATCAGTTTGAGACAATATTTCAGGTTAAACATAACTTTTGAAAACAGCTTCGAATAAATGGTTCTCTTGTTTATTCAAGATGCAAATTGATATATATAGCTATATAAACCCTTTATTTGATGTTTGAAAACTGCTATTCAGAGCTCCAGCAGAATCTTGGAAAACGTCATTCTCTCAGTCTGAGAACATCAGTTTGAGACAATGTTTCAGGTTAAACATAACTTTTGAAAACAGCTTCGAATAAGTGTTTCTCTTGTTTATTTCAGATGCAAATTGATATATATAGCTATATAAACCCTTTATTTGATGTTTGAAAACTGCTATTCAGAGCTCCAGCAGAATCTTAGAAAACGTCATTCTCTCAGTCTGAGAACATCAGTTTGAGACAATATTTCAGGTTAACCATAACTTTTGAAAACAGCTTCGAATAAGTGTTTCTCTTGTTTATTTCAGATGGAAAATGACATATATAGCTATATAAACCCTTTATTTGATGTTTGAAAACTGCTATTCAGAGCTCCAGCAGAATCTTGGAAAACGTCATTCTCTCAGTCTGAGAACATCAGTTTGAGACAATATTTCAGGTTAAACATAACTTTTGAAAACAGCTTCGAATAAGTGTTTCTCTTGTTTATTTCAGATGCAAATTGATATATATAGCTATATAAACCCTTTTTATTTGATGTTTGAAAACTGCTATTCAGAGCTCCAGCAGAATCTTAGAAAACGTCATTCTCTCAGTCTGAGAACATCAGTTCGAGACAATATTTCAGGTTAAACATAACTTTTGAAAACAGCTTTGAATAAGTTTTTCTCTTGTTTATTTCAGATGCAAATTGATATATATAGCTATATCAACCCTTTATTTGATGTTTGAAAACGGTTATTCAGAGCTCCAGCAGAATCTTGGAAAACGTCATTTTCTCAGTCTGAGAAGATCAGTTTGAGACAATATTTCAGGTTAAACATAACTTTTGAAAACAGCTTCGAATAAATGTTTCTCTTGTTTATTTCAGATGCAAATTTTTATATTTAGCTATATAAACCCTTTATTTGATGTTTGAAAACTGCTATTCAGAGCTCCAGCAGAATCTTAGAAAACGTCATTCTCTCAGTCTGAGAACATCAGTTTGAGACAATATTTCAGGTTAAACATAACTTTTGAAAACAGCTTCGAATAAGTTTTACTCTTGTTTATTTCAGATGCAAATTGATATATATAGCTATATAAACCCTTTATTTGAAGTTTGAAAACTGCTATTCAGAGCTCCAGCAGAATCTTAGAAAACGTCATTCTCTCAGTCTGAGAACATCAGTTTGAGACAATATTTCAGGTTAAAAATAACTTTTGAAAACAGCTTTGAATATGTTTTTCTCTTGTTTATTTCAGATGCAAATTGATATATATAGCTATATAAACCCTTTATTTGATGTTTGAAAACTGCTATTCAGAGCTCCAGCAGAATCTTAGAAAACGTCATTCTCTCAGTCTGAGAACATCAGTTTGAGACAATATTTCAGGTTAAAAATAACTTTTGAAAACAGCTTTGAATATGTTTTTCTCTTGTTTATTTCAGATGCAAATTGATATATATAGCTATATAAACCCTTTATTTGAAGTTTGAAAACTGCTATTCAGAGCTCCAGCAGAATCTTAGAAAACGTCATTCTCTCAGTCTGAGAACATCAGTTTGAGACAATATTTCAGGTTAAAAATAACTTTTGAAAACAGCTTTGAATATGTTTTTCTCTTGTTTATTTCAGATGCAAATTGATATATATAGCTATATAAACCCTTTATTTGATGTTTGAAAACTGCTATTCAGAGCTCCAGCAGAATCTTAGAAAACGTCATTCTCTCAGTCTGAGAACATCAGTTTGAGACAATATTTCAGGTTAAAAATAACTTTTGAAAACAGCTTTGAATATGTTTTTCTCTTGTTTATTTCAGATGCAAATTGATATATATAGCTATATAAACCCTTTATTTGATGTTTGAAAACTGTTATTCAGAGCTCCAGCAGCATCTTAGCCCGCGTTCACTACTTCCAAAACTGTGAAAACATTCTGAGACTCGCTCGGACTAGACAACGCAATGCTGTATCTACAAGACCATTCTGGTGGACCTGTCAATCAAATTCAAAGGAGAAGACATGGTGGTGTTTGGTTTGTGCACCAGGTAGGGTGCTTGGGGGAATTGCATTGTGGAAAAAAAAAGAGAAATGTTGATAAAAAAGAAGAACCACAAGGTGGCGGGATTGGACATCAAATACATCTCAGTCTGAATACATCACATTTAGAGAAGGTCTCACTTAAACATATCCTTTGAAAACAGCTTTGAATAAGTGTTTCTCTTGTTTATTTCAGAATCAAATTGATATATATAGCTATATAAACCCTTTATTTGATGTTTGAAAACTGTTATTCAGAGCTCCAGCAGAATCTTGGAAAACGTCATTCTCTCAGTCTGAGAACATCAGTTTGAGACAATATTTCAGGTTAAACATAACTTTTGAAAACAGCTTCGAATAAGTGTTTCTCTTGTTTATTTCAGATGCAAATTGATATATATAGCTATATAAACCGTTTAACATCAGTTTGAGACAATATTTCATGTTAAACATAACTTTTGAAAACAGCTTCGAATAAGTGTTTCTCTTGTTTTTTTCAGATGCAAATTGATATATATAGCTATATAAACCCTTTATTTGATGTTTGAAAACTGTTATTCAGAGCTCCAGCAGAATCTTGGAAAACGTCATTCTCTCAGTCTGAGAACAATCAGTTTGAGACAATATTTCAGGTTAAACATAACTTTTGAAAACAGCTTCGAATAAGTGTTTCTCTTGTTTATTTCAGATGCAAATTGATATATATAGTTATATAAACCCTTTATTTGATGTTTGAAAACTGCTATTCAGAGCTTCAGCAGAATCTTGGAAAACGTCATTCTCTCAGTCTGAGAACATCAGTTTGAGACAGTATTTCATGTGAAACATAACTTTTGAAAACAGCTTCGAATAAATGTTTCTCTTGTTTATTTCAGATGCAAATTGTTATATATAGCTATATAAACCCTTTATTTGATGTTTGAAAACTGCTATTCAGAGCTCCAGCAGAATCTTAGAAAACGTCATTCTCTCGGTCTGAGAACATCAGTTTGAGACAATATTTCAGGTTAAACATAACTTTTGAAAACAGCTTCGAATAAGTGTTTCTCTTGTTTATTTCAGATGCAAATTGATATATATAGCTATATATACCCTTTATTTGATGTTTGAAAACTGCTATTCAGAGCTCCAGCAGAATCTTAGAAAACGTCATTCTCTCGGTCTGAGAACATCAGTTTGAGACAATATTTCAGGTTAAACATAACTTTTGAAAACAGCTTCGAATAAGTGTTTCTCTTGTTTATTTCAGATGCAAATTGATATATATAGCTATATAAACCCTTTATTTGATGTTTTAAAACTGTTATTCAGAGCTCCAGCAGAATCTTGGAAAACGTCATTCTCTCAGTCTGAGAACATCAGTTTGAGACAATATTTCAGGTTAAACATAACTTTTGAAAACAGCTTCGAATAAATGTTTCTCTTGTTTATTTCAGATGCAAATTGATATATATAGCTATATAAACCCTTTATTTGATGTTTGAAAACTGCTATTCAGAGCTCCAGCAGAATCTTAGAAAACGTCATTCTCTCAGTCTGAGAACATCAGTTTGAGACAATATTTCAGGTTAAACATAACTTTTGAAACCAGCTTCGAATAAGTGTTTCTCTTGTTTATTTCAGATGCAAATTGATATATATAGCTATATAAATCCTTTATTTGATGTTTGAAAACTGCTATTCAGAGCTCCAGCAGAATCTTAGAAAACGTCATTCTCTCGGTCTGAGAACATCAGTTTGAGACAATATTTCAGGTTAAACATAACTTTTGAAAACAGCTTTGAATAAGTTTTTCTTTTGTTTATTTCAGATGCAAATTGATATATATAGCTATATAAACCCTTTATTTGATGTTTGAAAACTGCTATTCAGAGCTCCAGCAGAATCTTAGAAAACGTCATTCTCTCAGTCTGAGAACATCAGTTTGAGACAATATTTCAGGTTAAACATAACTTTTGAAAACAGCTTCGAATAAATGTTTCTCTTGTTTATTTAAGATGCAAATTGATATATATAGCTATATAAACCCTTTATTTGATGTTTGAAAACTGCTATTCAGAGCTCCAGCAGAATCTTAGAAAACGTCATTCTCTCAGTCTGAGAACATCAGTTTGAGACAATGTTTCAGGTTAAACATAACTTTTGAAAACAGCTTCGAATAAGTGTTTCTCTTGTTTATTTCAGATGCAAATTGATATATATAGCTATATAAACCCTTTATTTGATGTTTGAAAACTGTTATTCAGAGCTCCAGCAGAATCTTGGAAAACGTCATTCTCTCAGTCTGAGAAGATCAGTTTGAGACAATATTTCAGGTTAAACATAACTTTTGAAAACAGCTTCGAATAAATGGTTCTCTTGTTTATTCAAGATGCAAATTGATATATATAGCTATATAAACCCTTTATTTGATGTTTGAAAACTGCTATTCAGAGCTCCAGCAGAATCTTGGAAAACGTCATTCTCTCAGTCTGAGAACATCAGTTTGAGACAATGTTTCAGGTTAAACATAACTTTTGAAAACAGCTTCGAATAAGTGTTTCTCTTGTTTATTTCAGATGCAAATTGATATATATAGCTATATAAACCCTTTATTTGATGTTTGAAAACTGCTATTCAGAGCTCCAGCAGAATCTTAGAAAACGTCATTCTCTCAGTCTGAGAACATCAGTTTGAGACAATATTTCAGGTTAACCATAACTTTTGAAAACAGCTTCGAATAAGTGTTTCTCTTGTTTATTTCAGATGGAAAATGACATATATAGCTATATAAACCCTTTATTTGATGTTTGAAAACTGCTATTCAGAGCTCCAGCAGAATCTTGGAAAACGTCATTCTCTCAGTCTGAGAACATCAGTTTGAGACAATATTTCAGGTTAAACATAACTTTTGAAAACAGCTTCGAATAAGTGTTTCTCTTGTTTATTTCAGATGCAAATTGATATATATAGCTATATAAACCCTTTTTATTTGATGTTTGAAAACTGCTATTCAGAGCTCCAGCAGAATCTTAGAAAACGTCATTCTCTCAGTCTGAGAACATCAGTTCGAGACAATATTTCAGGTTAAACATAACTTTTGAAAACAGCTTTGAATAAGTTTTTCTCTTGTTTATTTCAGATGCAAATTGATATATATAGCTATATCAACCCTTTATTTGATGTTTGAAAACGGTTATTCAGAGCTCCAGCAGAATCTTGGAAAACGTCATTTTCTCAGTCTGAGAAGATCAGTTTGAGACAATATTTCAGGTTAAACATAACTTTTGAAAACAGCTTCGAATAAATGTTTCTCTTGTTTATTTCAGATGCAAATTTTTATATATAGCTATATAAACCCTTTATTTGATGTTTGAAAACTGCTATTCAGAGCTCCAGCAGAATCTTAGAAAACGTCATTCTCTCAGTCTGAGAACATCAGTTTGAGACAATATTTCAGGTTAAACATAACTTTTGAAAACAGCTTCGAATAAGTTTTACTCTTGTTTATTTCAGATGCAAATTGATATATATAGCTATATAAACCCTTTATTTGAAGTTTGAAAACTGCTATTCAGAGCTCCAGCAGAATCTTAGAAAACGTCATTCTCTCAGTCTGAGAACATCAGTTTGAGACAATATTTCAGGTTAAAAATAACTTTTGAAAACAGCTTTGAATATGTTTTTCTCTTGTTTATTTCAGATGCAAATTGATATATATAGCTATATAAACCCTTTATTTGATGTTTGAAAACTGCTATTCAGAGCTCCAGCAGAATCTTAGAAAACGTCATTCTCTCAGTCTGAGAACATCAGTTTGAGACAATATTTCAGGTTAAAAATAACTTTTGAAAACAGCTTTGAATATGTTTTTCTCTTGTTTATTTCAGATGCAAATTGATATATATAGCTATATAAACCCTTTATTTGATGTTTGAAAACTGTTATTCAGAGCTCCAGCAGCATCTTAGCCCGCGTTCACTACTTCCAAAACTGTGAAAACATTCTGAGACTCGCTCGGACTAGACAACGCAATGCTGTATCTACAAGACCATTCTGGTGGACCTGTCAATCAAATTCAAAGGAGAAGACATGGTGGTGTTTGGTTTGTGCACCAGGTAGGGTGCTTGGGGGAATTGCATTGTGGAAAAAAAAGAGAAATGTTGATAAAAAAGAAGAACCACAAGGTGGCGGGATTGGACATCAAATACATCTCAGTCTGAATACATCACATTTAGAGAAGGTCTCACTTAAACATATCCTTTGAAAACAGCTTTGAATAAGTGTTTCTCTTGTTTATTTCAGAATCAAATTGATATATATAGCTATATAAACCCTTTATTTGATGTTTGAAAACTGTTATTCAGAGCTCCAGCAGAATCTTGGAAAACGTCATTCTCTCAGTCTGAGAACATCAGTTTGAGACAATATTTCAGGTTAAACATAACTTTTGAAAACAGCTTCGAATAAGTGTTTCTCTTGTTTATTTCAGATGCAAATTGATATATATAGCTATATAAACCGTTTAACATCAGTTTGAGACAATATTTCATGTTAAACATAACTTTTGAAAACAGCTTCGAATAAGTGTTTCTCTTGTTTTTTTCAGATGCAAATTGATATATATAGCTATATAAACCCTTTATTTGATGTTTGAAAACTGTTATTCAGAGCTCCAGCAGAATCTTGGAAAACGTCATTCTCTCAGTCTGAGAACAATCAGTTTGAGACAATATTTCAGGTTAAACATAACTTTTGAAAACAGCTTCGAATAAGTGTTTCTCTTGTTTATTTCAGATGCAAATTGATATATATAGCTATATAAACCCTTTATTTGATCTTTGAAAACTGCTATTCAGAGCTCCAGCAGAATCTTAGAAAACGTCATTCTCTCGGTCTGAGAACATCAGTTTGAGACAATATTTCAGGTTAAACATAACTTTTGAAAACAGCTTCGAATAAGTGTTTCTCTTGTTTATTCCAGATGCAAATTGATATATATAGCTATATAAACCCTTTATTTGATGTTTGAAAACTGCTATTCAGAGCTCCAGCAGAATCTTAGAAAACGTCATTCTCTCGGTCTGAGAACATCAGTTTGAGACAATATTTCAGGTTAAACATAACTTTTGAAAACAGCTTTGAATAAGTTTTTCTTTTGTTTATTTCAGATGCAAATTGATATATATAGCTATATAAACCCTTTATTTGATGTTTGAAAACTGCTATTCAGAGCTTCAGCAGAATCTTGGAAAACGTCATTCTCTCGGTCTGAGAACATCAGTTTGAGACAATATTTCAGGTTAAACATAACTTTTGAAAACAGCTTCGAATAAGTGTTTCTCTTGTTTATTTCAGATGCAAATTGATATATATAGCTATATAAACCCTTTATTTGATGTTTGAAAACTGCTATTCAGAGCTCCAGCAGAATCTTGGAAAACGTCATTCTCTCAGTCTGAGAACATCAGTTTGAGACAATATTTCAGGTTAAACATAACTTTTGAAAACAGCTTCGAATAAGTGTTTCTCTTGTTTATTTCAGATGCAAATTGATATATATAGCTATATCAACCCTTTATTTGATGTTTGAAAACGGTTATTCAGAGCTCCAGCAGAATCTTGGAAAACGTCATTCTCTCAGTCTGAGAACATCAGTTTGAGACAGTATTTCATGTTAAACATAACTTTTGAAAACAGCTTCGAATAAATGTTTCTCTTGTTTATTTCAGATGCAAATTGTTATATATAGCTATATAAACCCTTTATTTGATGTTTGAAAACTGCTATTCAGAGCTCCAGCAGAATCTTAGAAAACGTCATTCTCTCGGTCTGAGAACATCAGTTTGAGACAATATTTCAGGTTAAACATAACTTTTGAAAACAGCTTTGAATAAGTGTTTCTCTTGTTTATTTCAGATGCAAATTGATATATATAGCTATATAAACCCTTTATTTGATGTTTGAAAACTGCTATTCAGAGCTCCAGCAGAATCTTAGAAAACGTCATTCTCTCAGTCTGAGAACATCAGTTTGAGACAATATTTCAGGTTAAACATAACTTTTGAAAACAGCTTCGAATAAGTGTTTCTCTTGTTTATTTCAGATACAAATTGATATATATAGCTATATAAACCCTTTATTTGATGTTTTAAAACTGTTATTCAGAGCTCCAGCAGAATCTTGGAAAACGTCATTCTCTCAGTCTGAGAAGATCAGTTTGAGACAATATTTCAGGTTAAACATAACTTTTGAAAACAGCTTCGAATAAATGTTTCTCTTGTTTATTTCAGATGCAAATTGATATATATAGCTATATAAACCCTTTATTTGATGTTTGAAAACTGCTATTCAGAGCTCCAGCCGAATCTTAGAAAACGTCATTCTCTCAGTCTGAGAACATCAGTTTGAGACAATATTTCAGGTTAAACATAACTTTTGAAAACAGCTTCGAATAAGTTTTTCTCTTGTTTATTTCAGATGCAAATTGATATATATAGCTATATAAACCCTTTATTTGAAGTTTGAAAACTGCTATTCAGAGCTCCAGCAGAATCTTAGAAAACGTCATTCTCTCAGTCTGAGAACATCAGTTTGAGACAATATTTCAGGTTAAAAATAACTTTTGAAAACAGCTTTGAATATGTTTTTCTCTTGTTTATTTCAGATGCAAATTGATATATATAGCTATATAAACCCTTTATTTGATGTTTGAAAACTGCTATTCAGAGCTCCAGCAGAATCTTAGAAAACGTCATTCTCTCAGTCTGAGAACATCAGTTTGAGACAATATTTCAGGTTAAAAATAACTTTTGAAAACAGCTTTGAATATGTTTTTCTCTTGTTTATTTCAGATGCAAATTGATATATATAGCTATATAAACCCTTTATTTGATGTTTGAAAACTGTTATTCAGAGCTCCAGCAGCATCTTAGCCCGCGTTCACTACTTCCAAGACTGTGAAAACATTCTGAGACTCGCTCGGACTAGACAACGCAATGCTGTATCTACAAGACCATTCTGGTGGACCTGTCAATCAAATTCAAAGGAGAAGACATGGTGGTGTTTGGTTTGTGCACCAGGTAGGGTGCTTGGGGGAATTGCATTGTGGAAAAAAAAGAGAAGTGTTGATAAAAAAGAAGAACCACAAGGTGGCGGGATTGGACATCAAATACATCTCAGTCTGAATACATCACATTTAGAGAAGGTCTCACTTAAACATATCCTTTGAAAACAGCTTTGAATAAGTGTTTCTCTTGTTTATTTCAGAATCAAATTGATATATATAGCTATATAAACCCTTTATTTGATGTTTGAAAACTGTTATTCAGAGCTCCAGCAGAATCTTGGAAAACGTCATTCTCTCAGTCTGAGAACATCAGTTTGAGACAATATTTCAGGTTAAACATAACTTTTGAAAACAGCTTCGAATAAGTGTTTCTCTTGTTTATTTCAGATGCAAATTGATATATATAGCTATATAAACCGTTTAACATCAGTTTGAGACAATATTTCATGTTAAACATAACTTTTGAAAACAGCTTCGAATAAGTGTTTCTCTTGTTTTTTTCAGATGCAAATTGATATATATAGCTATATAAACCCTTTATTTGATGTTTGAAAACTGTTATTCAGAGCTCCAGCAGAATCTTGGAAAACGTCATTCTCTCAGTCTGAGAACAATCAGTTTGAGACAATATTTCAGGTTAAACATAACTTTTGAAAACAGCTTCGAATAAGTGTTTCTCTTGTTTATTTCAGATGCAAATTGATATATATAGCTATATAAACCCTTTATTTGATCTTTGAAAACTGCTATTCAGAGCTCCAGCAGAATCTTAGAAAACGTCATTCTCTCGGTCTGAGAACATCAGTTTGAGGCAATATTTCAGGTTAAACATAACTTTTGAAAACAGCTTCGAATAAGTGTTTCTCTTGTTTATTCCAGATGCAAATTGATATATATAGCTATATAAACCCTTTATTTGATGTTTGAAAACTGCTATTCAGAGCTCCAGCAGAATCTTAGAAAACGTCATTCTCTCGGTCTGAGAACATCAGTTTGAGACAATATTTCAGGTTAAACATAACTTTTGAAAACAGCTTTGAATAAGTTTTTCTTTTGTTTATTTCAGATGCAAATTGATATATATAGCTATATAAACCCTTTATTTGATGTTTGAAAACTGCTATTCAGAGCTTCAGCAGAATCTTGGAAAACGTCATTCTCTCGGTCTGAGAACATCAGTTTGAGACAATATTTCAGGTTAAACATAACTTTTGAAAACAGCTTCGAATAAGTGTTTCTCTTGTTTATTTCAGATGCAAATTGATATATATAGCTATATAAACCCTTTATTTGATGTTTGAAAACTGCTATTCAGAGCTCCAGCAGAATCTTGGAAAACGTCATTCTCTCAGTCTGAGAACATCAGTTTGAGACAATATTTCAGGTTAAACATAACTTTTGAAAACAGCTTCGAATAAGTGTTTCTCTTGTTTATTTCAGATGCAAATTGATATATATAGCTATATAAACCCTTTATTTGATGTTTGAAAACTGCTATTCAGAGCTCCAGCAGAATCTTGGAAAACGTCATTCTCTCAGTCTGAGAACATCAGTTTGAGACAATATTTCAGGTTAAACATAACTTTTGAAAACAGCTTCGAATAAGTGTTTCTCTTGTTTATTTCAGATGCAAATTGATATATATAGCTATATCAACCCTTTATTTGATGTTTGAAAACGGTTATTCAGAGCTCCAGCAGAATCTTGGAAAACGTCATTCTCTCAGTCTGAGAACATCAGTTTGAGACAGTATTTCATGTTAAACATAACTTTTGAAAACAGCTTCGAATAAATGTTTCTCTTGTTTATTTCAGATGCAAATTGTTATATATAGCTATATAAACCCTTTATTTGATGTTTGAAAACTGCTATTCAGAGCTCCAGCAGAATCTTAGAAAACGTCATTCTCTCGGTCTGAGAACATCAGTTTGAGACAATATTTCAGGTTAAACATAACTTTTGAAAACAGCTTTGAATAAGTGTTTCTCTTGTTTATTTCAGATGCAAATTGATATATATAGCTATATAAACCCTTTATTTGATGTTTGAAAACTGCTATTCAGAGCTCCAGCAGAATCTTAGAAAACGTCATTCTCTCAGTCTGAGAACATCAGTTTGAGACAATATTTCAGGTTAAACATAACTTTTGAAAACAGCTTCGAATAAGTGTTTCTCTTGTTTATTTCAGATACAAATTGATATATATAGCTATATAAACGCTTTATTTGATGTTTTAAAACTGTTATTCAGAGCTCCAGCAGAATCTTGGAAAACGTCATTCTCTCAGTCTGAGAAGATCAGTTTGAGACAATATTTCAGGTTAAACATAACTTTTGAAAACAGCTTCGAATAAATGTTTCTCTTGTTTATTTCAGATGCAAATTGATATATATAGCTATATAAACCCTTTATTTGATGTTTGAAAACTGCTATTCAGAGCTCCAGCAGAATCTTAGAAAACGTCATTCTCTCAGTCTGAGAACATCAGTTTGAGACAATGTTTCAGGTTAAACATAACTTTTGAAAACAGCTTCGAATAAGTGTTTCTCTTGTTTATTTCAGATGCAAATTGATATATATAGCTATATAAACCCTTTATTTGATGTTTGAAAACTGCTATTCAGAGCTCCAGCAGAATCTTAGAAAACGTCATTCTCTCAGTCTGAGAACATCAGTTTGAGACAATATTTCAGGTTAACCATAACTTTTGAAAACAGGTTCGAATAAGTGTTTCTCTTGTTTATTTCAGATGGAAAATGATATATATAGCTATATAAACCCTTTATTTGATGTTTGAAAACTGCTATTCAGAGCTCCAGCAGAATCTTGGAAAACGTCATTCTCTCAGTCTGAGAACATCAGTTTGAGACAATATTTCAGGTTAAACATAACTTTTGAAAACAGCTTCGAATAAGTGTTTCTCTTGTTTATTTCAGATACAAATTGATATATATAGCTATATAAACCCTTTATTTGATGTTTTAAAACTGTTATTCAGAGCTCCAGCAGAATCTTGGAAAACGTCATTCTCTCAGTCTGAGAACATCAGTTTGAGACAGTATTTCATGTTAAACATAACTTTTGAAAACAGCTTCGAATAAATGTTTCTCTTGTTTATTTCAGATGCAAATTGTTATATATAGCTATATAAACCCTTTATTTGATGTTTGAAAACTGCTATTCAGAGCTCCAGCAGAATCTTAGAAAACGTCATTCTCTCAGTCTGAGAACATCAGTTTGAGACAATATTTCAGGTTAAACATAACTTTTGAAAACAGCTTCGAATAAGTGTTTCTCTTGTTTATTTCAGATGCAAATTGATATATATAGCTATATAAACCCTTTATTTGATGTTTGAAAACTGCTATTCAGAGCTCCAGCAGAATCTTAGAAAACGTCATTCTCTCAGTCTGAGAACATCAGTTTGAGACAATATTTCAGGTTAACCATAACTTTTGAAAACAGCTTCGAATAAGTGTTTCTCTTGTTTATTTCAGATGGAAAATGATATATATAGCTATATAAACCCTTTATTTGATGTTTGAAAACTGCTATTCAGAGCTCCAGCAGAATCTTGGAAAATGTCATTCTCTCAGTCTGAGAACATCAGTTTGAGACAATATTTCAGGTTAAACATAACTTTTGAAAACAGCTTCGAATAAGTGTTTATCTTGTTTATTTCAGATGCAAATTGATATATATAGCTATATAAACCCTTTATTTGATGTTTGAAAACTGCTATTCAGAGCTCCAGCAGAATCTTGGAAAACGTCATTCTCTCAGTCTGAGAACATCAGTTTGAGACAATATTTCTGGTTAAACATAACTTTTGAAAACAGCTTCGAATAAGTGTTTCTCTTGTTTATTTCAGATGCAAATTGATATATATAGCTATATCAACCCTTTATTTGATGTTTGAAAACGGTTATCCAGAGCTCCAGCAGAATCTTGGAAAACGTCATTCTCTCAGTCTGAGAACATCAGTTTGAGACAGTATTTCATGTTAAACATAACTTTTGAAAACAGCTTCGAATAAATGTTTCTCTTGTTTATTTCAGATGCAAATTGTTATATATAGCTATATAAACCCTTTATTTGATGTTTGAAAACTGCTATTCAGAGCTCCAGCAGAATCTTAGAAAACGTCATTCTCTCGGTCTGAGAACATCAGTTTGAGACAATATTTCAGGTTAAACATAACTTTTGAAAACAGCTTCGAATAAGTGTTTCTCTTGTTTATTTCAGATGCAAATTGATATATATAGCTATATAAACCCTTTATTTGATGTTTGAAAACTGCTATTCAGAGCTCCAGCAGAATCTTAGAAAACGTCATTCTCTCGGTCTGAGAACATCAGTTTGAGACAATATTTCAGGTTAAACATAACTTTTGAAACCAGCTTCGAATAAGTGTTTCTCTTGTTTATTTCAGATGCAAATTGATATATATAGCTATATAAACCCTTTATTTGATGTTTGAAAACTGCTATTCAGAACTCCAGCAGAATCTTAGAAAACGTCATTCTCTCGGTCTGAGAACATCAGTTTGAGACAATATTTCAGGTTAAACATAACCTTTGAAAACAGCTTTGAATAAGTTTTTCTTTTGTTTATTTCAGATGCAAATTGATATATATAGCTATATAAACCCTTTATTTGATGTTTGAAAACTGCTATTCAGAGCTCCAGCAGAATCTTAGAAAACGTCATTCTCTCGGTCTGAGAACATCAGTTTGAGACAATATTTCAGGTTAAACATAACTTTTGAAAACAGCTTCGAATAAGTGTTTCTCTTGTTTATTTCAGATGCAAATTGATATATATAGCTATATAAACCCTTTATTTGATGTTTGAAAACTGCTATTCAGAGCTCCAGCAGAATCTTGGAAAACTTCATTCTCTTAGTCTGAGAACATCAGTTTGAGACAATATTTCAGGTTAAACATAACTTTTGAAAACAGCTTCGAATAAGTGTTTCTCTTGTTTATTTCAGATGCAAATTGATATATATAGCTATATAAACCCTTTATTTGAAGTTTGAAAACTGCTATTCAGAGCTCCAGCAGAATCTTAGAAAACGTCATTCTCTCAGTCTGAGAACATCAGTTTGAGACAATATTTCAGGTTAAAAATAACTTTTGAAAACAGCTTTGAATATGTTTTTCTCTTGTTTATTTCAGATGCAAATTGATATATATAGCTATATAAACCCTTTATTTGATGTTTGAAAACTGTTATTCAGAGCTCCAGCAGCATCTTAGCCCACGTTCACTACTTCCAAGACTGTGAAAACATTCTGAGACTCGCTCGGACTAGACAACGCAATGCTGTATCTACAAGACCGTTCTGGTGGACCTGTCAATCAAATTCAAAGGAGAAGACATGGTGGTGTTTGGTTTGTGCACCAGGTAGGGTGCTTGGGGGAATTGCATTGTGGAAAAAAAAGAGAAATGTTGATAAAAAAGAAGAACCACAAGGTGGCGGGATTGGACATCAAATACATCTCAGTCTGAATACGTCACATTTAGAGAAGGTCTCACTTAAACATATCCTTTGAAAACAGCTTAGAATAAGTGTTTCTCTTGTTTATTTCAGATGCAAATTGATATATATAGCTATATAAACCCTTTATTTGATGTTTGAAAACTGCTATTCAGAGCTCCAGCAGAATCTTGGAAAATGTCATTCTCTCAGTCTGAGAACATCAGTTTGAGACAATATTTCAGGTTAAACATAACTTTTGAAAACAGCTTCGAATAAGTGTTTCTCTTGTTAATTTCAGATGCAAATTGATATATATAGCTATATAAACCTTTTATTTGATGTTTGAAAACTGCTATTCAGAGCTCCAGCAGAATCTTGGAAAACGTCATTCTCTCAGTCTGAGAACATCAGTTTGAGACAATATTTCAGGTTAAACATAACTTTTGAAAACAGCTTCGAATAAGTGTTTCTCTTGTTTATTTCAGATGCAAATTGATATATATAGCTATATCAACCCTTTATTTGATGTTTGAAAACGGTTATTCAGAGCTCCAGCAGAATCTTGGAAAACGTCATTCTCTCAGTCTGAGAACATCAGTTTGAGACAGTATTTCATGTTAAACATAACTTTTGAAAACAGCTTCGAATAAATGTTTCTCTTGTTTATTTCAGATGCAAATTGTTATATATAGCTATATAAACCCTTTATTTGATGTTTGAAAACTGCTATTCAGAGCTCCAGCAGAATCTTGGAAAATGTCATTCTCTCAGTCTGAGAACATCAGTTTGAGACAATATTTCAGGTTAAACATAACTTTTGAAAACAGCTTCGAATAAGTGTTTCTCTTGTTAATTTCAGATGCAAATTGATATATATAGCTATATAAACCTTTTATTTGATGTTTGAAAACTGCTATTCAGAGCTCCAGCAGAATCTTGGAAAACGTCATTCTCTCAGTCTGAGAACATCAGTTTGAGACAATATTTCAGGTTAAACATAACTTTTGAAAACAGCTTCGAATAAGTGTTTCTCTTGTTTATTTCAGATGCAAATTGATATATATAGCTATATCAACCCTTTATTTGATGTTTGAAAACGGTTATTCAGAGCTCCAGCAGAATCTTGGAAAACGTCATTCTCTCAGTCTGAGAACATCAGTTTGAGACAGTATTTCATGTTAAACATAACTTTTGAAAACAGCTTCGAATAAATGTTTCTCTTGTTTATTTCAGATGCAAATTGTTATATATAGCTATATAAACCCTTTATTTGATGTTTGAAAACTGCTATTCAGAGCTCCAGCAGAATCTTAGAAAACGTCATTCTCTCGGTCTGAGAACATCAGTTTGAGACAATATTTCAGGTTAAACATAACTTTTGAAAACAGCTTCGAATAAGTGTTTCTCTTGTTTATTTCAGATGCAAATTGATATATATAGCTATATAAACCCTTTATTTGATGTTTGAAAACTGCTATTCAGAGCTCCAGCAGAATCTTAGAAAACGTCATTCTCTCGGTCTGAGAACATCAGTTTGAGACAATATTTCAGGTTAAACATAACTTTTGAAACCAGCTTCGAATAAGTGTTTCTCTTGTTTATTTCAGATGCAAATTGATATATATAGCTATATAAACCCTTTATTTGATGTTTGAAAACTGCTATTCAGAACTCCAGCAGAATCTTAGAAAACGTCATTCTCTCAGTCTGAGAACATCAGTTTGAGACAATGTTTCAGGTTAAACATAACTTTTGAAAACAGCTTCGAATAAGTGTTTCTCTTGTTTATTTCAGATGCAAATTGATATATATAGCTATATAAACCCTTTATTTGATGTTTGAAAACTGCTATTCAGAGCTCCAGCAGAATCTTAGAAAACGTCATTCTCTCAGTCTGAGAACATCAGTTTGAGACAATATTTCAGGTTAACCATAACTTTTGAAAACAGCTTCGAATAAGTGTTTCTCTTGTTTATTTCAGATGGAAAATGATATATATAGCTATATAAACCCTTTATTTGATGTTTGAAAACTGCTATTCAGAGCTCCAGCAGAATCTTGGAAAATGTCATTCTCTCAGTCTGAGAACATCAGTTTGAGACAATATTTCAGGTTAAACATAACTTTTGAAAACAGCTTCGAATAAGTGTTTCTCTTGTTTATTTCAGATGCAAATTGATATATATAGCTATATAAACCCTTTATTTGATGTTTGAAAACTGCTATTCAGAGCTCCAGCAGAATCTTGGAAAACGTCATTCTCTCAGTCTGAGAACATCAGTTTGAGACAATATTTCAGGTTAAACATAACTTTTGAAAACAGCTTCGAATAAGTGTTTCTCTTGTTTATTTCAGATGCAAATTGATATATATAGCTATATAAACCCTTTATTTGATGTTTGAAAACTGCTATTCAGAGCTCCAGCAGAATCTTGGAAAACTTCATTCTCTCAGTCTGAGAACAATCAGTTTGAGACAATATTTCAGGTTAAACATAACTTTTGAAAACAGCTTCGAATAAGTGTTTCTCTTGTTTATTTCAGATGCAAATTGATATATATAGCTATATAAACCCTTTATTTGATGTTTGAAAACTGCTATTCAGAACTCCAGCAGAATCTTAGAAAACGTCATTCTCTCGGTCTGAGAACATCAGTTTGAGACAATATTTCAGGTTAAACATAACTTTTGAAAACAGCTTTGAATAAGTTTTTCTTTTGTTTATTTCAGATGCAAATTGATATATATAGCTATATAAACCCTTTATTTGATGTTTGAAAACTGCTATTCAGAGCTCCAGCAGAATCTTAGAAAACGTCATTCTCTCAGTCTGAGAACATCAGTTTGAGACAATATTTCAGGTTAAACATAACTTTTGAAAACAGCTTCGAATAAGTGTTTCTCTTGTTTATTTCAGATGCAAATTGATATATATAGCTATATAAACCCTTTATTTGATGTTTGAAAACTGCTATTCAGAGCTCCAGCAGAATCTTGGAAAACTTCATTCTCTTAGTCTGAGAACATCAGTTTGAGACAATATTTCAGGTTAAACATAACTTTTGAAAACAGCTTTGAATAAGTGTTTCTCTTGTTTATTTCAGATGCAAATTGATATATATAGCTATATCAACCCTTTATTTGATGTTTGAAAACTGCTATTCAGAGCTCCAGCAGAATCTTAGA
Organism: Callionymus lyra; assembly: GCF_982586985.1. Lineage (NCBI taxonomy): Eukaryota > Metazoa > Chordata > Actinopteri > Syngnathiformes > Callionymidae > Callionymus > Callionymus lyra. The sequence goes on from NW_028258565.1 coordinate 461,863, forward strand.
AAACGTCATTCTCTCAGTCTGAGAACATCAGTTTGAGACAATATTTCAGGTTAAACATAACTTTTGAAAACAGCTTCGAATAAGTGTTTCTCTTGTTTATTTCAGATGCAAATTGATATATATAGCTATATAAACCCTTTATTTGAAGTTTGAAAACTGCTATTCAGAGCTCCAGCAGAATCTTAGAAAACGTCATTCTCTCAGTCTGAGAACATCAGTTTGAGACAATATTTCAGGTTAAAAATAACTTTTGAAAACAGCTTTGAATATGTTTTTCTCTTGTTTATTTCAGATGCAAATTGATATATATAGCTATATAAACCCTTTATTTGATGTTTGAAAACTGTTATTCAGAGCTCCAGCAGCATCTTAGCCCACGTTCACTACTTCCAAGACTGTGAAAACATTCTGAGACTCGCTCGGACTAGACAACGCAATGCTGTATCTACAAGACCGTTCTGGTGGACCTGTCAATCAAATTCAAAGGAGAAGACATGGTGGTGTTTGGTTTGTGCACCAGGTAGGGTGCTTGGGGGAATTGCATTGTGGAAAAAAAAGAGAAATGTTGATAAAAAAGAAGAACCACAAGGTGGCGGGATTGGACATCAAATACATCTCAGTCTGAATGCGTCACATTTAGAGAAGGTCTCACTTAAACATATACTTTGAAAACAGCTTCGAATAAGTGTTTCTCTTGTTTATTTCAGATGCAAATTGATATATATAGCTATATAAACCCTTTATTTGATGTTTGAAAACTGTTATTCAGAGCTCCAGCAGAATCTTGGAAAACGTCATTCTCTCAGTCTGAGAACATCAGTTTGAGACAATATTTCAGGTTAAACATAACTTTTGAAAACAGCTTCGAATAAGTGTTTCTCTTGTTTATTTCAGATGCAAATTGATATATATAGCTATATAAACCGTTTAACATCAGTTTGAGACAATATTTCATGTTAAACATAACTTTTGAAAACAGCTTCGAATAAGTGTTTCTCTTGTTTTTTTCAGATGCAAATTGATATATATAGCTATATAAACCCTTTATTTGATGTTTGAAAACTGTTATTCAGAGCTCCAGCAGAATCTTGGAAAACGTCATTCTCTCAGTCTGAAAACAATCAGTTTGAGACAATATTTCAGGTTAAACATAACTTTTGAAAACAGCTTCGAATAAGTGTTTCTCTTGTTTATTTCAGATGCAAATTGATATATATAGCTATATAAACCCTTTATTTGATCTTTGAAAACTGCTATTCAGAGCTTCAGCAGAATCTTAGAAAACGTCATTCTCTCGGTCTGAGAACATCAGTTTGAGACAATATTTCAGGTTAAACATAACTTTTGAAACCAGCTTCGAATAAGTGTTTCTCTTGTTTATTTCAGATGCAAATTGATATATATAGCTATATAAACCCTTTATTTGATGTTTGAAAACTGCTATTCAGAGCTCCAGCAGAATCTTAGAAAACGTCATTCTCTCAGTCTGAGAACATCAGTTTGAGACAATATTTCAGGTTAAACATAACTTTTGAAAACAGCTTCGAATAAGTGTTTCTCTTGTTTATTCCAGATGCAAATTGATACATATAGCTATATAAACCCTTTATTTGATGTTTGAAAACTGCTATTCAGAGCTCCAGCAGAATCTTAGAAAACGTCATTCTCTCGGTCTGAGAACATCAGTTTGAGACAATATTTCAGGTTAAACATAACTTTTGAAAACAGCTTTGAATAAGTTTTTCTTTTGTTTATTTCAGATGCAAATTGATATATATAGCTATATAAACCCTTTATTTGATGTTTGAAAACTGCTATTCAGAGCTCCAGCAGAATCTTAGAAAACGTCATTCTCTCAGTCTGAGAACATCAGTTTGAGACAATATTTCAGGTTAAACATAACTTTTGAAAACAGCTTCGAATAAGTTTTTCTTTTGTTTATTTCAGATGCAAATTGATATATATAGCTATATAAACCCTTTATTTGATGTTTGAAAACTGCTATTAAGAGCTCCAGCAGAATCTTAGAAAAAGTCATTCTCTTAGTCTGAGAACATCAGTTTGAGACAATATTTCAGGTTAAACGTAACTTTTGAAAACAGCTTCGAATAAGTTTTTCTCTTGTTTATTTCAGATGCAAATTGATATATATAGCTATATAAACCCTTTATTTGATGTTTGAAAACTGTTATTCAGAGCTCCAGCAGCATCTTAGCCCGCGTTCACTACTTCCAAGACTGTGAAAACATTCTGAGACTCGCTCAGACTAGACAACGCAATGCTGTATCTACAAGACCGTTCTGGTGGACCTGTCAATCAAATTCAAAGGAGAAGACATGGTGGTGTTTGGTTTGTGCACCAGGTAGGGTGCTTGGGGGAATTGCATTGTGGAAAAAAAAGAGAAATGTTGATAAAAAAGAAGAACCACAAGGTGGTTGGATTGGACATCAAATACATCTCAGTCTGAATACGTCACATTTAGAGAAGGTCTCACTTAAACATATCCTTTGAAAACAGCTTCGAATAAGTGTTTCTCTTGTTTATTTCAGATGCAAATTGATATATATAGCTATATAAACCCTTTATTTGATGTTTGAAAACTGTTATTCAGAGCTCCAGCAGAATCTTGGAAAACGTCATTCTCTCAGTCTGAGAACATCAGTTTGAGACAATATTTCAGGTTAAACATAACTTTTGAAAACAGCTTCGAATAAGTGTTTCTCTTGTTTATTTCAGATGCAAATTGATATATATAGCTATATAAACCGTTTAACATCAGTTTGAGACAATATTTCATGTTAAACATAACTTTTGAAAACAGCTTTGAATAAGTGTTTCTCTTGTTTTTTTAAGATGCAAATTGATATATATAGCTATATAAACCCTTTATTTGATGTTTGAAAACTGTTATTCAGAGCTCCAGCAGAATCTTGGAAAACGTCATTCTCTCAGTCTGAGAACAATCAGTTTGAGACAATATTTCAGGTTAAACATAACTTTTGAAAACAGCTTCGAATAAGTCTTTCTCTTGTTTATTTCAGATGCAAATTGATATATATAGCTATATAAACCCTTTATTTGATCTTTGAAAACTGCTATTCAGAGCTTCAGCAGAATCTTAGAAAACGTCATTCTCTCGGTCTGAGAACATCAGTTTGAGACAATATTTCAGGTTAAACATAACTTTTGAAACCAGCTTCGAATAAGTGTTTCTCTTGTTTATTCCAGATGCAAATTGATATATATAGCTATATAAACCCTTTATTTGATGTTTGAAAACTGCTATTCAGAGCTCCAGCAGAATCTTAGAAAACGTCATTCTCTCGGTCTGAGAACATCAGTTTGAGACAATATTTCAGGTTAAACATAACTTTTGAAAACAGCTTTGAATAAGTTTTTCTTTTGTTTATTTCAGATGCAAATTGATATATATAGCTATATAAACCCTTTATTTGATGTTTGAAAACTGCTATTCAGAGCTCCAGCAGAATCTTGGAAAACGTCATTCTCTCAGTCTGAGAAGATCAGTTTGAGACAATATTTCAGGTTAAACATAACTTTTGAAAACAGCTTCGAATAAATGTTTCTCTTGTTTATTTCAGATGCAAATTGATATATATAGCTATATAAACCCTTTATTTGATGTTTGAAAACTGCTATTCAGAGCTCCAGCAGAATCTTAGAAAACGTCATTCTCTCAGTCTGAGAACATCAGTTTGAGACAATGTTTCAGGTTAAACATAACTTTTGAAAACAGCTTCGAATAAGTGTTTCTCTTGTTTATTTCAGATGCAAATTGATATATATAGCTATATAAACCCTTTATTTGATGTTTGAAAACTGCTATTCAGAGCTCCAGCAGAATCTTAGAAAACGTCATTCTCTCAGTCTGAGAACATCAGTTTGAGACAATATTTCAGGTTAACCATAACTTTTGAAAAAACAGCTTCGAATAAGTGTTTCTCTTGTTTATTTCAGATGGAAAATGATATATATAGCTATATACACCCTTTATTTGATGTTTGAAAACTGCTATTCAGAGCTCCAGCAGAATCTTGGAAAACGTCATTCTCTCAGTCTGAGAACATCAGTTTGAGACAATATTTCAGGTTAAACATAACTTTTGAAAACAGCTTCGAATAAGTGTTTCTCTTGTTTATTTCAGATGCAAATTGATATATATAGCTATATAAACCCTTTATTTGATGTTTGAAAACTGCTATTCAGAGCTCCAGCAGAATCTTGGAAAACGTCATTCTCTCAGTCTGAGAACATCAGTTTGAGACAATATTTCAGGTTAAACATAACTTTTGAAAACAGCTTCGAATAAGTGTTTCTCTTGTTTATTTCAGATGCAAATTGATATATATAGCTATATCAACCCTTTATTTGATGTTTGAAAACGGTTATTCAGAGCTCCAGCAGAATCTTGGAAAACGTCATTCTCTCAGTCTGAGAAGATCAGTTTGAGACAATATTTCAGGTTAAACATAACTTTTGAAAACAGCTTCGAATAAATGTTTCTCTTGTTTATTTCAGATGCAAATTGTTATATATAGCTATATAAACCCTTTATTTGATGTTTGAAAACTGCTATTCAGAGCTCCAGCAGAATCTTAGAAAACGTCATTCTCTCAGTCTGAGAACATCAGTTCGAGACAATATTTCAGGTTAAACATAACTTTTGAAAACAGCTTTGAATAAGTTTTTCTCTTGTTTATTTCAGATGCAAATTGATATATATAGCTATATAAACCCTTTATTTGATGTTTGAAAACTGCTATTCAGAGCTCCAGCAGAATCTTAGAAAACGTCATTCTCTCAGTCTGAGAACATCAGTTTGAGACAATATTTCAGGTTAAACATAACTTTTGAAAACAGCTTCGAGTAAGTGTTTCTCTTGTTTATTTCAGATACAAATAGATATATATAGCTATAAAAACCCTTTATTTGATGTTTGAAAACTGCTATTCAGAGCTCCAGCAGAATCTTAGAAAACGTCATTCTCTCAGTCTGAGAACATCAGTTTGAGACAATATTTCAGGTTAAACATAACTTTTGAAAACAGCTTCGAATAAGTGTTTCTCTTGTTTATTTCAGATGGAAAATGATATATATAGCTATATAAACCCTTTATTTGATGTTTGAAAACTGCTATTCAGATCTCCAGCAGAATCTTAGAAAACGCCATTCTCTCAGTCTGAGAACATCAGTTTGAGACAATATTTCAGGTTAAACATAACTTTTGAAAACAGCTTTGAATAAGTGTTTCTCTTGTTTATTTCAGATGCAAATTGATATATATAGCTATATAAACCCTTTATTTGATGTTTGAAAACTGCTATTCAGAGCTCCAGCAGAATCTTGGAAAACGTCATTCTCTCAGTCTGAGAACATCAGTTTGAGACAATATTTCAGGTTAAACATAACTTTTGAAAACAGCTTCGAATAAGTGTTTCTCTTGTTTATTTCAGATGCAAATTGATATATATAGCTATATAAACCCTTTATTTGATGTTTGAAAACTGTTATTCAGAGCTCCAGCAGAATCTTGGAAAACGTCATTCTCTCAGTCTGAGAACATCAGTTTGAGCGGTAATTTCATGTTAAACATAACTTTTGAAAACAGCTTCGAATAACTTTTTCTCTTGTTTATTTCAGATGCAAATTGATATATATAGCTATATAAACCCTTTATTTGATGTTTGAAAACTGCTATTCAGAGCTCAAGCAGAATCTTAGAAAACGTCATTCTCTCAGTCTGAGAACATCAGTTTGAGACAATATTTCAGGTTAAACATAACTTTTGAAAACAGCTTCGAATAAGTGTTTCTCTTGTTTATTTCAGATGCAAATTGATATATATAGCTATATAAACCCTTTATTTGATGTTTGAAAACTGCTATTCAGAGCTCCAGCAGAATCTTGGAAAACGTCATTCTCTCAGTCTGAGAACATCAATTTGAGACAATATTTCAGGTTAAACATAACTTTTGAAAACAGCTTGGAATAAGTTTTTATTTTGTTTATTTCAGATGCAAATTGATACATATAGCTATATAAACCCTTTATTTGATGTTTGAAAACTGCTATTTAGAGCTCCACCAGAATCTTAGAAAACGTCATTCTCTCAGTCTGAGAACATCAGTTTGAGACAATATTTCAGGTTAAATGTAACTTTTGAAAACAGCTTCGAATAAGTGTTTCTCTTGTTTATTTCAGATGCAAATTGATATATATAGCTATATAAACCCTTTATTTGATGTTTGAAAACTGCTATTCAGAGCTCCAGCAGAATCTTAGAAAACGTCATTCTCTCGGTCTGAGAACATCAGTTTGAGACAATATTTCAGGTTAAACATAACTTTTGAAAACAGCTTTGAATACGTTTTTCTTTTGTTTATTTCAGATGCAAATTGATATATATAGCTATATAAACCCTTTATTTGATGTTTGAAAACTGCTATTCAGAGCTCCAGCAGAATCTTAGAAAACGTCATTCTCTCAGTCTGAGAACATCAGTTTGAGACAATATTTCAGGTTAAACATAACTTTTGAAAACAGCTTCGAATAAGTGTTTCTCTTGTTTATTTCAGATGCAAATTGATATATATAGCTATATAAACCCTTTATTTGATGTTTTAAAACTGTTATTCAGAGCTCCAGCAGAATCTTGGAAAACGTCATTCTCTCAGTCTGAGAAGATCATTTTGAGACAATATTTCATGTTAAACATAACTTTTGAAAACAGCTTCGAATAAATGTTTCTCTTGTTTATTTCAGATGGAAATTGATATATATAGCTATATAAACCCTTTATTTGATGTTTGAAAACTGCTATTCAGAGCTCCAGCAGAATCTTAGAAAACGTCATTCTCTCAGTCTGAGAACATCAGTTTGAGACAATGTTTCAGGTTAAACATAACTTTTGAAAACAGCTTCGAATAAGTGTTTCTCTTGTTTATTTCAGATGCAAATTGATATATATAGCTATATAAACCCTTTATTTGATGTTTGAAAACTGCTATTCAGAGCTCCAGCAGAATCTTAGAAAACATCATTCTCTCAGTCTGAGAACATCAGTTTGAGACAATATTTCAGGTTAACCATAACTTTTGAAAACAGCTTCAAATAAGTGTTTCTCTTGTTTATTTCAGATGGAAAATGATATATATAGCTATATAAACCCTTTATTTGATGTTTGAAAACTGCTATTCAGAGCTCCAGCAGAATCTTGGAAAACGTCATTCTCTCAGTCTGAGAACATCAGTTTGAGACAATATTTCAGGTTAAACATAACTTTTGAAAACAGCTTCGAATAAGTGTTTCTCTTGTTTATTTCAGATACAAATTGATATATATAGCTATATAAACCCTTTATTTGATGTTTGAAAACTGCTATACAGAGCTCCAGCAGAATCTTAGAAAACGTCATTCTCTCAGTCTCAGAACATCAATTTGAGACAATATTTCAGGTTAAACATAACTTTTGAAAACAGCTTGGAATAAATGTTTCTCTTGTTTATTTCAGATGCAAGTTGATATATATAGCTATATAAACCCTTTATTTGATGTTTGAAAACTGCTATTCAGAGCTCCAGCAGAATCTTAGAAAATGTCATTCTCTCAGTCTGAGAACATCAGTTTGAGACAATATTTCAGGTTAAACATAACTTTTGAAAACAGCTTTGAATATGTTTTTCTCTTGTTTATTTCAGATGCAAATTGATATATATAGCTATATAAACCCTTTATTTGATGTTTGAAAACTGTTATTCAGAGCTCCAGCAGCATCTTAGCCCGCGTTCACTACTTCCAAGACTGTGAAAACATTCTGAGACTCGCTCGGACTAGACAACGCAATGCTGTATCTACAAGACCGTTCTGGTGGACCTGTCAATCAAATTCAAAGGAGAAGACATGGTGGTGTTTGGTTTGTGCACCAGGTAGGGTGCTTGGGGGAATTGCATTGTGGAAAAAAAAAGAGAAATGTTGATAAAAAAGAAGAACCACAAGGTGGCGGGATTGGACATCAAATACATCTCAGTCTGAATACATCACATTTAGAGAAGGTCTCACTTAAACATATCCTTTGAAAACAGCTTCGAATAAGTGTTTCTCTTGTTTATTTCAGATGCAAATTGATATATATAGCTATATAAACCGTTTAACATCAGTTTGAGACAATATTTCATGTTAAACATAACTTTTGAAAACAGCTTCGAATAAGTGTTTCTCTTGTTTATTTCAGATGCAAATTGATATATATAGCTATATAAACCGTTTAACATCAGTTTGAGACAATATTTCATCTCAGTCTGAGAACAATCAGTTTGAGACAATATTTCAGGTTAAACATAACTTTTGAAAACAGCTTCGAATAAGTGTTTCTCTTGTTTATTTCAGATGCAAATTGATATATATAGCTATATAAACCCTTTATTTGATCTTTGAAAACTGCTATTCAGAGCTTCAGCAGAATCTTAGAAAACGTCATTCTCTCGGTCTGAGAACATCAGTTTGAGACAATATTTCAGGTTAAACATAACTTTTGAAACCAGCTTCGAATAAGTGTTTCTCTTGTTTATTTCAGATGCAAATTGATATATATAGCTATATAAACCCTTTATTTGATGTTTGAAAACTGCTATTCAGAGCTCCAGCAGAATCTTAGAAAACGTCATTCTCTCAGTCTGAGAACATCAGTTTGAGACAATATTTCAGGTTAAACATAACTTTTGAAAACAGCTTCGAATAAATGTTTCTCTTGTTTATTTCAGATGCAAATTGATATATATAGCTATATAAACCCTTTATTTGATGTTTGAAAACTGCTATTCAGAGCTCCAGCAGAATCTTAGAAAACGTCATTCTCTCAGTCTGAGAACATCAGTTTGAGACAATGTTTCAGGTTAAACATAACTTTTGAAAACAGCTTCGAATAAGTGTTTCTCTTGTTTATTTCAGATGCAAATTGATATATATAGCTATATAAACCCTTTATTTGATGTTTGAAAACTGCTATTCAGAGCTCCAGCAGAATCTTAGAAAACGTCATTCTCTCAGTCTGAGAACATCAGTTTGAGACAATATTTCAGGTTAACCATAACTTTTGAAAACAGCTTCGAATAAGTGTTTCTCTTGTTTATTTCAGATGGAAAATGATATATATAGCTATATAAACCCTTTATTTGATGTTTGAAAACTGCTATTAAGAGCTCCAGCAGAATCTTGGAAAATGTCATTCTCTCAGTCTGAGAACATCAGTTTGAGACAATATTTCAGGTTAAACATAACTTTTGAAAACAGCTTCGAATAAGTGTTTCTCTTGTTTATTTCAGATGCAAATTGATATATATAGCTATATAAACCCTTTATTTGATGTTTGAAAACTGCTATTCATAGCTCCAGCAGAATCTTAGAAAACGTCATTCTCTCAGTCTGAGAACATCAGTTTGAGACAATATTTCAGGTTAAACATAACTTTTGAAAACAGCTTCGAATAAGTGTTTCTCTTGTTTATTTCAGATTCAAATTGATATATATAGCTATATAAACCCTTTATTTGATGTTTGAAAACTGCTATTCAGAGCTCCAGCAGAATCTTAGAAAACGTCATTCTCTCAGTCTGAGAACATCAGTTTGAGACAATATTTCAGGTTAAACATAACTTTTGAAAACAGCTTTGAATAAGTGTTTCTCTTGTTTATTTCAGATGCAAATTGATATATATAGCTATATAAACCCTTTATTTGATGTTTGAAAACTGCTATTCAGAGCTCCAGCAGAATCTTAGAAAACGTCATTCTCTCGGTCTGAGAACATCAGTTTGAGACAATATTTCAGGTTAAACATAACTTTTGAAAACAGCTTTGAATAAGTTTTTCTTTTGTTTATTTCAGATGCAAATTGATATATATAGCTATATAAACCCTTTATTTGATGTTTTAAAACTGTTATTCAGAGCTCCAGCAGAATCTTGGAAAACGTCATTCTCTCAGTCTGAGAAGATCAGTTTGAGACAATATTTCAGGTTAAACATAACTTTTGAAAACAGCTTCGAATAAATGTTTCTCTTGTTTATTTCAGATGCAAATTGATATATATAGCTATATAAACCCTTTATTTGATGTTTGAAAACTGCTATTCAGAGCTCCAGCAGAATCTTAGAAAACGTCATTCTCTCAGTCTGAGAACATCAGTTTGAGACAATGTTTCAGGTTAAACATAACTTTTGAAAACAGCTTCGAATAAGTGTTTCTCTTGTTTATTTCAGATGCAAATTGATATATATAGCTATATAAACCCTTTATTTGATGTTTGAAAACTGCTATTCAGAGCTCCAGCAGAATCTTAGAAAACGTCATTCTCTCAGTCTGAGAACATCAGTTTGAGACAATATTTCAGGTTAAACATAACTTATGAAAACAGCTTCGAATAAGTGTTTCTCTTGTTTATTTCAGATGCAAATTGATATATATAGCTATATAAACCCTTTATTTGATGTTTGAAAACTGCTATTCAGAGCTCCAGCAGAATCTTAGAAAACGTCATTCTCTCGGTCTGAGAACATCAGTTTGAGACAATATTTCAGGTTAAACATAACTTTTGAAAACAGCTTTGAATAAGTTTTTCTTTTGTTTATTTCAGATGCAAATTGATATATATAGCTATATAAACCCTTTATTTGATGTTTTAAAACTGTTATTCAGAGCTCCAGCAGAATCTTGGAAAACGTCATTCTCTCAGTCTGAGAAGATCAGTTTGAGACAATATTTCAGGTTAAACATAACTTTTGAAAACAGCTTCGAATAAATGTTTCTCTTGTTTATTTCAGATGCAAATTGATATATATAGCTATATAAACCCTTTATTTGATGTTTGAAAACTGCTATTCAGAGCTCCAGCAGAATCTTAGAAAACGTCATTCTCTCAGTCTGAGAACATCAGTTTGAGACAATGTTTCAGGTTAAACATAACTTTTGAAAACAGCTTCGAATAAGTGTTTCTCTTGTTTATTTCAGATGCAAATTGATATATATAGCTATATAAACCCTTTATTTGATGTTTGAAAACTGCTATTCAGAGCTCCAGCAGAATCTTAGAAAACGTCATTCTCTCAGTCTGAGAACATCAGTTTGAGACAATATTTCAGGTTAAACATAACTTATGAAAACAGCTTCGAATAAGTGTTTCTCTTGTTTATTTCAGATGCAAATTGATATATATAGCTATATCAACCCTTTATTTGATGTTTGAAAACTGCTATTCAGAGCTCCAGCAGAATCTTAGAAAACGTCATTCTCTCAGTCTGAGAAGATCAGTTTGAGACAATATTTCAGGTTAAACATAACTTTTGAAAACAGCTTCGAATAAATGTTTCTCTTGTTTATTTCAGATGCAAATTGTTATATATAGCTATATAAACCCTTTATTTGATGTTTGAAAACTGCTATTCAGAGCTCCAGCAGAATCTTAGAAAACGTCATTCTCAGTCTGAGAACATCAGTTTGAGACAATATTTCAGGTTAAACATAACTTTTGAAAACAGCTTCGAATAAGTGTTTCTCTTGTTTATTTCAGATGCAAATTGATATATATAGCTATATAAACCCTTTATTTGAAGTTTGAAAACTGCTATTCAGAGCTCCAGCAGAATCTTAGAAAACGTCATTCTCTCAGTCTGAGAACATCAGTTTGAGACAATATTTCAGGTTAAAAATAACTTTTGAAAACAGCTTTGAATATGTTTTTCTCTTGTTTATTTCAGATGCAAATTGATATATATAGCTATATAAACCCTTTATTTGATGTTTGAAAACTGTTATTCAGAGCTCCAGCAGCATCTTAGCCCGCGTTCACTACTTCCAAGACTGTGAAAACATTCTGAGACTCGCTCGGACTAGACAACGCAATGCTGTATCTACAAGACCGTTCTGGTGGACCTGTCAATCAAATTCAAAGGAGAAGACATGGTGGTGTTTGGTTTGTGCACCAGGTAGGGTGCTTGGGGGAATTGCATTGTGGAAAAAAAAAGAGAAATGTTGATAAAAAAGAAGAACCACAAGGTGGCGGGATTGGACATCAAATACATCTCAGTCTGAATACATCACATTTAGAGAAGGTCTCACTTAAACATATCCTTTGAAAACAGCTTCGAATAAGTGTTTCTCTTGTTTATTTCAGATGCAAATTGATATATATAGCTATATAAACCCTTTATTTGATGTTTGAAAACTGTTATTCAGAGCTCCAGCAGAATCTTGGAAAACGTCATTCTCTCAGTCTGAGAACATCAGTTTGAGACAATATTTCAGGTTAAACATAACTTTTGAAAACAGCTTCGAATAAGTGTTTCTCTTGTTTATTTCAGATGCAAATTGATATATATAGCTATATAAACCGTTTAACATCAGTTTGAGACAATATTTCATGTTAAACATAACTTTTGAAAACAGCTTCGAATAAGTGTTTCTCTTGTTTATTTCAAATGCAAATTAATATATATAGCTATATAAACCCTTTATTTGATCTTTGAAAACTGCTATTCAGAGCTCCAGCAGAATCTTAGAAAACGTCATTCTCGGTCTGAGAACATCAGTTTGAGACAATATTTCAGGTTAAACATAACTTTTGAAACCAGCTTCGAATAAGTGTTTCTCTTGTTTATTTCAGATGCAAATTGATATATATAGCTATATAAACCCTTTATTTGATGTTTTAAAACTGCTATTCAGAGCTCCAGCAGAATCTTAGAAAACGTCATTCTCTCAGTCTGAGAACATCAGTTTGAGACAATATTTCAGGTTAAACATAACTTTTGAAAACAGCTTCGAATAAGTGTTTCTCTTGTTTATTTCAGATGCAAATTGATATATATAGCTATATAAACCCTTTATTTGATGTTTGAAAACTGCTATTCCGAGCTCCAGCAGAATCTTAGAAAACGTCATTCTCTCGGTCTGAGAACATCAGTTTGAGACAATATTTCAGGTTAAACATAACTTTTGAAAACAGCTTTGAATAAGTTTTTCTTTTGTTTATTTCAGATGCAAATTGATATATATAGCTATATAAACCCTTTATTTGATGTTTGAAAACTGCTATTCAGAGCTCCACCAGAATCTTAGAAAACGTCATTCTCTCAGTCTGAGAACATCAGTTTGAGACAATATTTCAGGTTAAACATAACTTTTGAAAACAGCTTCGAATAAGTGTTTCTCTTGTTTATTCCAGATGCAAATTGATATATATAGCTATATAAACCCTTTATTTGATGTTTGAAAACTGCTATTCAGAGCTCCAGCAGAATCTTAGAAAACGTCATTCTCTCGGTCTGAGAACATCAGTTTGAGACAATATTTCAGGTTAAACATAACTTTTGAAAACAGCTTCGAATAAGTGTTTCTCTTGTTTATTTCAGATGCAAATTGATATATATAGCTATATAAACCCTTTATTTGATGTTTGAAAACTGCTATTCAGAGCTCCAGCAGAATCTTAGAAAACGTCATTCTCTCAGTCTGAGAACATCAGTTTGAGACAATATTTCAGGTTAAACATAACTTTTGAAAACAGCTTTGAATAAGTGTTCCTCTTGTTTATTTCAGATGCAAATTGATATATATAGCTATATAAACCCTTTATTTGATGTTTGAAAACTGCTATTCAGAGCTCCAGCAGAATCTTAGAAAACGACATTCTCTCGGTCTGAGAACATCAGTTTGAGACAATATTTCAGGTTAAACATAACTTTTGAAAACAGCTTTGAATAAGTTTTTCTTTTGTTTATTTCAGATGCAAATTGATATATATAGCTATATAAACCCTTTATTTGATGTTTTAAAACTGTTATTCAGAGCTCCAGCAGAATCTTGGAAAACGTCATTCTCTCAGTCTGAGAAGATCAGTTTGAGACAATATTTCAGGTTAAACATAACTTTTGAAAACAGCTTCGAATAAATGTTTCTCTTGTTTATTTCAGATGCAAATTGATATATATAGCTATATAAACCCTTTATTTGATGTTTGAAAACTGCTATTCAGAGCTCCAGCAGAATCTTAGAAAACGTCATTCGCTCAGTCTGAGAACATCAGTTTGAGACAATGTTTCAGGTTAAACATAACTTTTGAAAACAGCTTCGAATAAGTGTTTCTCTTGTTTATTTCAGATGCAAATTGATATATATAGCTATATAAACCCTTTATTTGATGTTTGAAAACTGCTATTCAGAGCTCCAGCAGAATCTTAGAAAACGTCATTCTCTCAGTCTGAGAACATCAGTTTGAGACAATATTTCAGGTTAAACATAACTTATGAAAACAGCTTCGAATAAGTGTTTCTCTTGTTTATTTCAGATGCAAATTGATATATATAGCTATATCAACCCTTTATTTGATGTTTGAAAACTGCTATTCAGAGCTCCAGCAGAATCTTAGAAAACGTCATTCTCTCAGTCTGAGAAGATCAGTTTGAGACAATATTTCAGGTTAAACATAACTTTTGAAAATAGCTTCGAATAAATGTTTCTCTTGTTTATTTCAGATGCAAACTGTTATATATAGCTATATAAACCCTTTATTTGATGTTTGAAAACTGCTATTCAGAGCTCCAGCAGAATCTTAGAAAACGTCATTCTCTCAGTCTGAGAACATCAGTTTGAGACAATATTTCAGGTTAAACATAACTTTTGAAAACAGCTTCGAATAAGTGTTTCTCTTGTTTATTTCAGATGCAAATTGATATATATAGCTATATAAACCCTTTATTTGAAGTTTGAAAACTGCTATTCAGAGCTCCAGCAGAATCTTAGAAAACGTCATTCTCTCAGTCTGAGAACATCAGTTTGAGACAATATTTCAGGTTAAAAATAACTTTTGAAAACAGCTTTGAATATGTTTTTCTCTTGTTTATTTCAGATGCAAATTGATATATATAGCTATATAAACCCTTTATTTGATGTTTGAAAACTGTTATTCAGAGCTCCAGCAGCATCTTAGCCCGCGTTCACTACTTCCAAGACTGTGAAAACATTCTGAGACTCGCTCGGACTAGACAACGCAATGCTGTATCTACAAGACCGTTCTGGTGGACCTGTCAATCAAATTCAAAGGAGAAGACATGGTGGTGTTTGGTTTGTGCACCAGGTAGGGTGCTTGGGGGAATTGCATTGTGGAAAAAAAAAGAGAAATGTTGATAAAAAAGAAGAACCACAAGGTGGCGGGATTGGACATCAAATACATCTCAGTCTGAATACATCACATTTAGAGAAGGTCTCACTTAAACATATCCTTTGAAAACAGCTTCGAATAAGTGTTTCTCTTGTTTATTTCAGATGCAAATTGATATATATATAGCTATATAAACCCTTTATTTGATGTTTGAAAACTGTTATTCAGAGCTCCAGCAGAATCTTGGAAAACGTCATTCTCTCAGTCTGAGAACATCAGTTTGAGACAATATTTCAGGTTAAACATAACTTTTGAAAACAGCTTCGAATAAGTGTTTCTCTTGTTTATTTCAGATGCAAATTGATATATATAGCTATATAAACCGTTTAACATCAGTTTGAGACAATATTTCATGTTAAACATAACTTTTGAAAACAGCTTCGAATAAGTGTTTCTCTTGTTTTTTTCAGATGCAAATTGATATATATAGCTATATAAACCCTTTATTTGATGTTTGAAAACTGTTATTCAGAGCTCCAGCAGAATCTTGGAAAACGTCATTCTCTCAGTCTGAGAACATCAGTTTGAGACAATATTTCAGGTTAAACATAACTTTTGAAAACAGCTTCGAATAAGTGTTTCTCTTGTTTATTTCAGATGCAAATTAATATATATAGCTATATAAACCCTTTATTTGATCTTTGAAAACTGCTATTCAGAGCTCCAGCAGAATCTTAGAAAACGTCATTCTCGGTCTGAGAACATCAGTTCGAGACAATATTTCAGGTTAAACATAACTTTTGAAACCAGCTTCGAATAAGTGTTTCTCTTGTTTATTTCAGATGCAAATTGATATATATAGCTATATAAACCCTTTATTTGATGTTTTAAAACTGCTATTCAGAGCTCCAGCAGAATCTTAGAAAACGTCATTCTCTCAGTCTGAGAACATCAGTTTGAGACAATATTTCAGGTTAAACATAACTTTTGAAAACAGCTTCGAATAAGTGTTTCTCTTGTTTATTTCAGATGCAAATTGATATATATAGCTATATAAACCCTTTATTTGATGTTTGAAAACTGCTATTCAGAGCTCCAGCAGAATCTTAGAAAACGTCATTCTCTCGGTCTGAGAACATCAGTTTGAGACAATATTTCAGGTTAAACATAACTTTTGAAAACAGCTTTGAATAAGTTTTTCTTTTGTTTATTTCAGATGCAAATTGATATATATAGCTATATAAACCCTTTATTTGATGTTTGAAAACTGCTATTCAGAGCTCCACCAGAATCTTAGAAAACGTCATTCTCTCAGTCTGAGAACATCAGTTTGAGACAATATTTCAGGTTAAACATAACTTTTGAAAACAGCTTCGAATAAGTGTTTCTCTTGTTTATTTCAGATGCAAATTGATATATATAGCTATATAAACCCTTTATTTGATGTTTGAAAACTGCTATTCAGAGCTCCAGCAGAATCTTAGAAAACGTCATTCTCTCGGTCTGAGAACATCAGTTTGAGACAATATTTCAGGTTAAACATAACTTTTGAAAACAGCTTTGAATAAGTTTTTCTTTTGTTTATTTCAGATGCAAATTGATATATATAGCTATATAAACCCTTTATTTGATGTTTGAAAACTGCTATTCAGAGCTCCACCAGAATCTTAGAAAACGTCATTCTCTCAGTCTGAGAACATCAGTTTGAGACAATATTTCAGGTTAAACATAGCTTTTGAAAACAGCTTCGAATAAGTGTTTCTCTTGTTTATTCCAGATGCAAATTGATATATATAGCTATATAAACCCTTTATTTGATGTTTGAAAACTGCTATTCAGAGCTCCAGCAGAATCTTAGAAAACGTCATTCTCTCGGTCTGAGAACATCAGTTTGAGACAATATTTCAGGTTAAATATAACTTTTGAAAACAGCTTTGAATAAGTTTTTCTTTTGTTTATTTCAGATGCAAATTGATATATATAGCTATATAAACCCTTTATTTGATGTTTGAAAACTGCTATTCAGAGCTCCAGCAGAATCTTAGAAAACGTCATTCTCTCAGTCTGAGAACATCAGTTTGAGACAATATTTCAGGTTAAACATAACTTTTGAAAACAGCTTCGAATAAGTGTTTCTCTTGTTTATTTCAGATGCAAATTGATATATATAGCTATATAAACCCTTTATTTGATGTTTTAAAACTGTTATTCAGAGCTCCAGCAGAATCTTGGAAAACGTCATTCTCTCAGTCTGAGAAGATCAGTTTGAGACAATATTTCAGGTTAAACATAACTATTGAAAACAGCTTCGAATAAATGTTTCTCTTGTTTATTTCAGATGCAAATTGATATATATAGCTATATAAACCCTTTATTTGATGTTTGAAAACTGTTATTCAGAGCTCCAGCAGAATCTTAGAAAACGTCATTCTCTCGGTCTGAGAACATCAGTTTGAGACAATATTTCAGGTTAAACATAACTTTTGAAAACAGCTTTGAATAAGTTTTTCTTTTGTTTATTTCAGATGCAAATTGATATATATAGCTATATAAACCCTTTATTTGATGTTTGAAAACTGCTATTCAGAGCTCCACCAGAATCTTAGAAAACGTCATTCTCTCAGTCTGAGAACATCAGTTTGAGACAATATTTCAGGTTAAACATAGCTTTTGAAAACAGCTTCGAATAAGTGTTTCTCTTGTTTATTCCAGATGCAAATTGATATATATAGCTATATAAACCCTTTATTTGATGTTTGAAAACTGCTATTCAGAGCTCCAGCAGAATCTTAGAAAACGTCATTCTCTCGGTCTGAGAACATCAGTTTGAGACAATATTTCAGGTTAAATATAACTTTTGAAAACAGCTTTGAATAAGTTTTTCTTTTGTTTATTTCAGATGCAAATTGATATATATAGCTATATAAACCCTTTATTTGATGTTTGAAAACTGCTATTCAGAGCTCCAGCAGAATCTTAGAAAACGTCATTCTCTCAGTCTGAGAACATCAGTTTGAGACAATATTTCAGGTTAAACATAACTTTTGAAAACAGCTTCGAATAAGTGTTTCTCTTGTTTATTTCAGATGCAAATTGATATATATAGCTATATAAACCCTTTATTTGATGTTTTAAAACTGTTATTCAGAGCTCCAGCAGAATCTTGGAAAACGTCATTCTCTCAGTCTGAGAAGATCAGTTTGAGACAATATTTCAGGTTAAACATAACTATTGAAAACAGCTTCGAATAAATGTTTCTCTTGTTTATTTCAGATGCAAATTGATATATATAGCTATATAAACCCTTTATTTGATGTTTGAAAACTGTTATTCAGAGCTCCAGCAGAATCTTGGAAAACGTCATTCTCTCAGTCTGAGAACATCAGTTTGAGCGGTAATTTCATGTTAAACATAACTTTTGAAAACAGCTTAGAATAAGTTTTTCTCTTGTTTATTTCAGATGCAAATTGATATATATATAGCTATATAAACCCTTTATTTGATGTTTGAAAACTGCTATTCAGAGCTCAAGCAGAATCTTAGAAAACGTCATTCTCTCAGTCTGAGAACATCAGTTTGAGACAATATTTCAGATTAAACATAACTTTTGAAAACAGCTTCGAATAAGTGTTTCTCTTGTTTATTTCAGATGCAAATTGATATATATATAGCTATATAAACCCTTTATTTGATGTTTGAAAACTGCTATTCAGAGCTCCAGCAGAATCTTAGAAAACGTCATTCTCTCAGTCTGAGAACATCAATTTGAGACAATATTTCAGGTTAAACATAACTTTTGAAAACAGCTTGGAATAAATGTTTCTCTTGTTTATTTCAGATGCAAATTGATATATATATAGCTATATAAACCCTTTATTTGATGTTTGAAAACTGCTATTCAGAGCTCCAGCAGAATCTTAGAAAACGTCATTCTCTCAGTCTGAGAACATCAGTTTGAGACAATATTTCAGGTTAAACATAACTTTTGAAAACAGCTTCGAATAAGTGTTTCTCTTGTTTATTTCAGATGCAAATTGATATATATAGCTATATAAACTCTTTATTTGATGTTTTAAAACTGTTATTCAGAGCTCCAGCAGAATCTTGGAAAACGTCATTCTCTCAGTCTGAGAAGATCAGTTTGAGACAATATTTCAGGTTAAACATAACTTTTGGAAACAGCTTCGAATAAATGTTTCTCTTGTTTATTTCAGATGCAAATTGATATATATAGCTATATAAACCCTTTATTTGATGTTTGAAAACTGCTATTCAGAGCTCCAGCAGAATCTTAGAAAACGTCATTCTCTCAGTCTGAGAACATCAGTTTGAGACAATGTTTCAGGTTAAACATAACTTTTGAAAACAGCTTCGAATAAGTGTTTCTCTTGTTTATTTCAGATGCAAATTGATATATATAGCTATATAAACCCTTTATTTGATGTTTGAAAACTGCTATTCAGAGCTCCAGCAGAATCTTAGAAAACGTCATTCTCTCAGTCTGAGAACATCAGTTTGAGACAATATTTCAGGTTAAACATAACTTTTGAAAACAGCTTCGAATAAGTGTTTCTCTTGTTTATTTCAGATGCAAATTGATATATATAGCTATATAAACCCTTTATTTGATGTTTGAAAACTGCTATTCAGAGCTCCAGCAGAATCTTAGAAAACGTCATTCTCTCAGTCTGAGAACATCAGTTTGAGACAATATTTCAGGTTAAACATAACTTTTGAAAACAGCTTTGAATAAGTGTTTCTCTTGTTTATTTCAGATGCAAATTGATATATATAGCTATATAAACCCTTTATTTGATGTTTGAAAACTGCTATTCAGAGCTCCAGCAGAATCTTAGAAAACGTCATTCTCTCGGTCTGAGAACATCAGTTTGAGACAATATTTCAGGTTAAACATAACTTTTGAAAACAGCTTTGAATAAGTTTTTCTTTTGTTTATTTCAGATGCAAATTGATATATATAGCTATATAAACCCTTTATTTGATGTTTTAAAACTGCTATTCAGAGCTCCAGCAGAATCTTGGAAAACGTCATTCTCTCAGTCTGAGAAGATCAGTTTGAGACAATATTTCAGGTTAAACATAACTTTTGAAAACAGCTTCGAATAAATGTTTCTCTTGTTTATTTCAGATGCAAATTGATATATATAGCTATATAAACCCTTTATTTGATGTTTGAAAACTGCTATTCAGAGCTCCAGCAGAATCTTAGAAAACGTCATTCTCTCAGTCTGAGAACATCAGTTTGAGACAATGTTTCAGGTTAAACATAACTTTTGAAAACAGCTTCGAATAAGTGTTTCTCTTGTTTATTTCAGATGCAAATTGATATATATAGCTATATAAACCCTTTATTTGATGTTTGAAAACTGCTATTCAGAGCTCCAGCAGAATCTTAGAAAACGTCATTCTCTCAGTCTGAGAACATCAGTTTGAGACAATATTTCAGGTTAAACATAACTTATGAAAACAGCTTTGAATAAGTTTTTTTCTTGTTTATTTCAGATGCAAATTGATATATATAGCTATATAAACCCTTTATTTGATGTTTGAAAACTGCTATTCAGAGCTCCAGCAGAATCTTGGAAAACTTCATTCTCTTAGTCTGAGAACATCAGTTTGAGACAATATTTCAGGTTAAACATAACTTTTGAAAACAGCTTCGAATAAGTGTTTCTCTTGTTTATTTCAGATGCAAATTGATATATATAGCTATATCAACCCTTTATTTGATGTTTGAAAACTGCTATTCAGAGCTCCAGCAGAATCTTAGAAAACGTCATTCTCTCAGTCTGAGAAGATCAGTTTGAGACAATATTTAAGGTTAAACATAACTTTTGAAAACAGCTTCGAATAAATGTTTCTCTTGTTTATTTCAGATGCAAATTGTTATATATAGCTATATAAACCCTTTATTTGATGTTTGAAAACTGCTATTCAGAGCTCCAGCAGAATCTTAGAAAACGTCATTCTCTCAGTCTGAGAACATCAGTTTGAGACAATATTTCAGGTTAAACATAACTTTTGAAAACAGCTTCGAATAAGTGTTTCTCTTGTTTATTTCAGATGCAAATTGATATATATAGCTATATAAACCCTTTATTTGATGTTTGAAAACTGCTATTCAGAGCTCCAGCAGAATCTTAGAAAACGTCATTCTCTCAGTCTGAGAACATCAGTTTGAGACAATATTTCAGGTTAAAAATAACTTTTGAAAACAGCTTTGAATATGTTTTTCTCTTGTTTATTTCAGATGCAAATTGATATATATAGCTATATAAACCCTTTATTTGATGTTTGAAAACTGTTATTCAGAGCTCCAGCAGCATCTTAGCCCGCGTTCACTACTTCCAAGACTGTGAAAACATTCTGAGACTCGCTCGGACTAGACAACGCAATGCTGTATCTACAAGACCGTTCTGGTGGACCTGTCAATCAAATTCAAAGGAGAAGACATGGTGGTGTTTGGTTTGTGCACCAGGTAGGGTGCTTGGGGGAATTGCATTGTGGAAAAAAAAAGAGAAATGTTGATAAAAAAGAAGAACCACAAGGTGGCGGGATTGGACATCAAATACATCTCAGTCTGAATACATCACATTTAGAGAAGGTCTCACTTAAACATATCCTTTGAAAACAGCTTCGAATAAGTGTTTCTCTTGTTTATTTCAGATGCAAATTGATATATATAGCTATATAAACCCTTTATTTGATGTTTGAAAACTGTTATTCAGAGCTCCAGCAGAATCTTGGAAAACGTCATTCTCTCAGTCTGAGAACATCAGTTTGAGACAATGTTTCAGGTTAAACATAACTTTTGAAAACAGCTTCGAATAAGTGTTTCTCTTGTTTATTTCAGATGCAAATTGATATATATAGCTATATAAACCCTTTATTTGATGTTTGAAAACTGCTATTCAGAGCTCCAGCAGAATCTTAGAAAACGTCATTCTCTCAGTCTGAGAACATCAGTTTGAGACAATATTTCAGGTTAACCATAACTTTTGAAAACAGCTTCGAATAAGTGTTTCTCTTGTTTATTTCAGATGGAAAATGATATATATAGCTATATAAACCCTTTATTTGATGTTTGAAAACTGCTATTAAGAGCTCCAGCAGAATCTTGGAAAATGTCATTCTCTCAGTCTGAGAACATCAGTTTGAGACAATATTTCAGGTTAAACATAACTTTTGAAAACAGCTTCGAATAAGTGTTTCTCTTGTTTATTTCAGATGCAAATTGATATATATAGCTATATAAACCCTTTATTTGATGTTTGAAAACTGCTATTCAGAGCTCCAGCAGAATCTTAGAAAACGTCATTCTCTCAGTCTGAGAACATCAGTTTGAGACAATATTTCAGGTTAAACATAACTTTTGAAAACAGCTTCGAATAAGTGTTTCTCTTGTTTATTTCAGATGCAAATTGATATATATAGCTATATAAACCCTTTATTTGATGTTTGAAAACTTCTATTCAGAGCTCCAGCAGAATCTTAGAAAACGTCATTCTCTCAGTCTGAGAACATCAGTTTGAGACAATATTTCAGGTTAAACATAACTTTTGAAAACAGCTTTGAATAAGTGTTTCTCTTGTTTATTTCAGATGCAAATTGATATATATAGCTATATAAACCCTTTATTTGATGTTTGAAAACTGCTATTCAGAGCTCCAGCAGAATCTTAGAAAACGTCATTCTCTCGGTCTGAGAACATCAGTTTGAGACAATATTTCAGGTTAAACATAACTTTTGAAAACAGCTTTGAATAAGTTTTTCTTTTGTTTATTTCAGATGCAAATTGATATATATAGCTATATAAACCCTTTATTTGATGTTTTAAAACTGTTATTCAGAGCTCCAGCAGAATCTTGGAAAACGTCATTCTCTCAGTCTGAGAAGATCAGTTTGAGACAATATTTCAGGTTAAACATAACTTTTGAAAACAGCTTCGAATAAATGTTTCTCTTGTTTATTTCAGATGCAAATTGATATATATAGCTATATAAACCCTTTATTTGATGTTTGAAAACTGCTATTCAGAGCTCCAGCAGAATCTTAGAAAACGTCATTCTCTCAGTCTGAGAACATCAGTTTGAGACAATGTTTCAGGTTAAACATAACTTTTGAAAACAGCTTCGAATAAGTGTTTCTCTTGTTTATTTCAGATGCAAATTGATATATATAGCTATATAAACCCTTTATTTGATGTTTGAAAACTGCTATTCAGAGCTCCAGCAGAATCTTAGAAAACGTCATTCTCTCAGTCTGAGAACATCAGTTTGAGACAATATTTCAGGTTAAACATAACTTATGAAAACAGCTTCGAATAAGTGTTTCTCTTGTTTATTTCAGATGCAAATTGATATATATAGCTATATCAACCCTTTATTTGATGTTTGAAAACTGCTATTCAGAGCTCCAGCAGAATCTTAGAAAATGTCATTCTCTCAGTCTGAGAAGATCAGTTTGAGACAATATTTCAGGTTAAACATAACTTTTGAAAACAGCTTCGAATAAATGTTTCTCTTGTTTATTTCAGATGCAAATTGTTATATATAGCTATATAAACCCTTTATTTGATGTTTGAAAACTGCTATTCAGAGCTCCAGCAGAATCTTAGAAAACGTCATTCTCTCAGTCTGAGAACATCAGTTTGAGACAATATTTCAGGTTAAACATAACTTTTGAAAACAGCTTCGAATAAGTGTTTCTCTTGTTTATTTCAGATGCAAATTGATATATATAGCTATATAAACCCTTTATTTGAAGTTTGAAAACTGCTATTCAGAGCTCCAGCAGAATCTTAGAAAACGTCATTCTCTCAGTCTGAGAACATCAGTTTGAGACAATATTTCAGGTTAAAAATAACTTTTGAAAACAGCTTTGAATATGTTTTTCTCTTGTTTATTTCAGATGCAAATTGATATATATAGCTATATAAACCCTTTATTTGATGTTTGAAAACTGCTATTCAGAGCTCCAGCAGAATCTTAGAAAACGTCATTCTCTCAGTCTGAGAACATCAGTTTGAGACAATATTTCAGGTTAAACATAACTTATGAAAACAGCTTCGAATAAGTGTTTCTCTTGTTTATTTCAGATGCAAATTGATATATATAGCTATATCAACCCTTTATTTGATGTTTGAAAACTGCTATTCAGAGCTCCAGCAGAATCTTAGAAAATGTCATTCTCTCAGTCTGAGAAGATCAGTTTGAGACAATATTTCAGGTTAAACATAACTTTTGAAAACAGCTTCGAATAAATGTTTCTCTTGTTTATTTCAGATGCAAATTGTTATATATAGCTATATAAACCCTTTATTTGATGTTTGAAAACTGCTATTCAGAGCTCCAGCAGAATCTTAGAAAACGTCATTCTCTCAGTCTGAGAACATCAGTTTGAGACAATATTTCAGGTTAAACATAACTTTTGAAAACAGCTTCGAATAAGTGTTTCTCTTGTTTATTTCAGATGCAAATTGATATATATAGCTATATAAACCCTTTATTTGAAGTTTGAAAACTGCTATTCAGAGCTCCAGCAGAATCTTAGAAAACGTCATTCTCTCAGTCTGAGAACATCAGTTCGAGACAATATTTCAGGTTAAACATAACTTTTGAAAACAGCTTTGAATAAGTTTTTCTCTTGTTTATTTCAGATGCAAATTGATATATATAGCTATATCAACCCTTTATTTGATGTTTGAAAACGGTTATTCAGAGCTCCAGCAGAATCTTGGAAAACGTCATTCTCTCACTCAAGAAGATCAGTTTGAGACAATATTTCAGGTTAAACATAACTTTTGAAAACAGCTTCGAATAAATGTTTCTCTTGTTTATTTCAGATGCAAATTGTTATATATAGCTATATAAACCCTTTATTTGATGTTTGAAAACTGCTATTCAGAGCTCCAGCAGAATCTTAGAAAACGTCATTCTCTCAGTCTGAGAACATCAGTTTGAGACAATATTTCAGGTTAAACATAACTTTTGAAAACAGCTTCGAATAAGTGTTTCTCTTGTTTATTTCAGATGCAAATTGATATATATAGCTATATAAACCCTTTATTTGAAGTTTGAAAACTGCTATTCAGAGCTCCAGCAGAATCTTAGAAAACGTCATTCTCTCAGTCTGAGAACATCAGTTTGAGACAATATTTCAGGTTAAAAATAACTTTTGAAAACAGCTTTGAATATGTTTTTCTCTTGTTTATTTCAGATGCAAATTGATATATATAGCTATATAAACCCTTTATTTGATGTTTGAAAACTGTTATTCAGAGCTCCAGCAGCATCTTAGCCCGCGTTCACTACTTCCAAGACTGTGAAAACATTCTGAGACTCGCTCGGACTAGACAACGCAATGCTGTATCTACAAGACCGTTCTGGTGGACCTGTCAATCAAATTCAAAGGAGAAGACATGGTGGTGTTTGGTTTGTGCACCAGGTAGGGTGCTTGGGGGAATTGCATTGTGGAAAAAAAAAGAGAAATGTTGATAAAAAAGAAGAACCACAAGGTGGCGGGATTGGACATCAAATACATCTCAGTCTGAATACATCACATTTAGAGAAGGTCTCACTTAAACATATCCTTTGAAAACAGCTTCGAATAAGTGTTTCTCTTGTTTATTTCAGATGCAAATTGATATATATAGCTATATAAACCCTTTATTTGATGTTTGAAAACTGTTATTCAGAGCTCCAGCAGAATCTTGGAAAACGTCATTCTCTCAGTCTGAGAACATCAGTTTGAGACAATATTTCAGGTTAAACATAACTTTTGAAAACAGCTTCGAATAAGTGTTTCTCTTGTTTATTTCAGATGCAAATTGATATATATATATAGCTATACAAACCCTTTATTTGATGTTTGAAAACTGTTATTCAGAGCTCCAGCAGAATCTTGGAAAACGTCATTCTCTCAGTCTGAGAACATCAGTTTGAGACAGTATTTCATGTTAAACATAACTTTTGAAAACAGCTTCGAATAAGTGTTTCTCTTGTTTATTTCAGATGCAAATTGATATATATAGCTATATAAACCCTTTATTTGATGTTAGAAAACTGCTATTCAGAACCTCAGCAGAATCTTGGAAAACGTCATTCTCTCAGTCTGAGAAGATCAGTTTGAGACAATATTTCAGGTTAAACATAACTTTTGAAAACAGCTTCGAATAAATGTTCCTCTTGTTTATTTCAGATGCAAATTGTTATATATAGCTATATAAACCCTTTATTTGATGTTTGAAAACTGCTATTCAGAGCTCCAGCAGAATCTTAGAAAACGTCATTCTCTCAGTCTGAGAACATCAGTTTGAGACAATATTTCAGGTTAAACATAACTTTTGAAAACAGCTTTGAATAAGTTTTTCTCTTGCTTATTTCAGATGCAAATTGATATATATAGCTATATAAACCCTTTATTTGATGTTTGAAAACTGCTATTCAGAGCTCCAGCAGAATCTTAGAAAACGTCATTCTCTCGGTCTGAGAACATCAGTTTGAGACAATATTTCAGGTTAAACATAACTTTTGAAAACAGCTTCGAATAAGTGTTTCTCTTGTTTATTTCAGATACAAATTGATATATATAGCTATATAAACCCTTTATTTGATGTTTGAAAACTGCTATTCAGAGCTCCAGCAGAATCTTAGAAAACGTCATTCTCTCAGTCTGAGAACATCAGTTTGAGACAATATTTCAGGTTAAACATAACTTTTGAAAACAGCTTCGAATAAGTGTTTCTCTTGTTTATTTCAGATGGAAAATGATATATATAGCTATATAAACCCTTTATTTGATGTTTGAAAACTGCTATTCAGATCTCCAGCAGAATCTTAGAAAACGTCATTCTCTCAGTCTGAGAACATCAGTTTGAGACAATATTTCAGGTTAAACATAACTTTTGAAAACAGCTTCGAATAAGTGTTTCTCTTGTTTATTTCAGATGCAAATTGATATATATAGCTATATAAACCCTTTATTTGATGTTTGAAAACTGCTATTCAGAGCTCCAGCAGAATCTTGGAAAACGTCATTCTCTCAGTCTGAGAACATCAGTTTGAGACAATATTTCAGGTTAAACATAACTTTTGAAAACAGCTTCGAATAAGTGTTTCTCTTGTTTATTTCAGATGCAAATTGATATATATAGCTATATAAACCCTTTATTTGATGTTTGAAAACTGTTATTCAGAGCTCCAGCAGAATCTTGGAAAACGTCATTCTCTCAGTCTGAGAACATCAGTTTGAGCGGTAATTTCATGTTAAACATAACTTTTGAAAACAGTTTCGAATAACTTTTTGTCTTGTTTATTTCAGATGCAAATTGATATATATAGCTATATAAACCCTTTATTTGATGTTTGAAAACTGCTATTCAGAGCTCAAGCAGAATCTTAGAAAACGTAATTCTCTCAGTCTGAGAACATCAGTTTGAGACAATATTTCTGGTTAAACATAACTTTTGAAACCAGCTTCGAATAAGTGTTTCTCTTGTTTATTTCAGATGCAAATTGATATATATAGCTATATAAACCCTTTATTTGATGTTTGAAAACTGCTATTCAGAGCTCCAGCAGAATCTTAGAAAACGTCATTCTCTCAGTCTGAGAACATCAATTTGAGACAATATTTCAGGTTAAACATAACTTTTGAAAACAGCTTCGAATAAGTGTTTCTATTGTTTATTTCAGATGCAAATTGATATATATAGCTATATAAACCCTTTATTTGATGTTTGAAAACTGCTATTCAGAGCTCCAGCAGAATCTTAGAAAACGTCATTCTCTCAGTCTGAGAACATCAATTTGAGACAATATTTCAGGTTAAACATAACTTTTGAAAACAGCTTGGAATAAATGTTTCTCTTGTTTATTTCAGGTGCAAATTGATATATATAGCTATATAAACCCTTTATTTGATGTTTGAAAACTGCTATTCAGAGCTCCAGCAGAATCTTAGAAAACGTCATTCTCTCAGTCTAAGAACATCAGTTTGAGACAGAATTTCATGTTAAACATAACTTTTGAAAACAGCTTCGAATAAGTGTTTCTCTTGTTTATTTCAGATGCAAATTGATATATATAGCTATATAAACCCTTTATTTGATGTTAGAAAACTGCTATTCAGAACCTCAGCAGAATCTTGGAAAACGTCATTCTCTCAGTCTGAGAAGATCAGTTTGAGACAATATTTCAGGTTAAACATAACTTTTGAAAACAGCTTCGAATAAATGTTTCTCTTGTTTATTTCAGATAGAAATTGTTATATATAGCTATATAAACCCTTTATTTGATGTTTGAAAACTGCTATTCAGAGCTCCAGCAGAATCTTAGAAAACGTCATTCGCTCAGTCTGAGAACATCAGTTTGAGACAATATTTCAGGTTAAACATAACTTTTGAAAACAGCTTTGAATAAGTTTTTCTCTTGTTTATTTCAGATGCAAATTGATATATATAGCTATATAAACCCATTATTTGATGTTTGAAAACTGCTATTCAGAGCTCCAGCAGAATCTTAGAAAACGTCATTCTCTCAGTCTGAGAACATCAGTTTGAGACAATATTTCAGGTTAAACATAACTTTTGAAAACAGCTTCGAATAAGTGTTTCTCTTGTTTATTTCAGATGCAAATTGATATATATAGCTATATAAACCCTTTATTTGATGTTTGAAAACTGCTATTCAGAGCTCCAGCAGAATCTTAGAATACGTCATTCTCTCAGTCTGAGAACATCAGTTTGAGACAATATTTCAGGT
The DNA here is from genome assembly GCF_982586985.1 of Callionymus lyra. Taxonomy (NCBI): domain Eukaryota; kingdom Metazoa; phylum Chordata; class Actinopteri; order Syngnathiformes; family Callionymidae; genus Callionymus; species Callionymus lyra. The sequence goes on from NW_028258565.1 coordinate 490,818, forward strand.
TAAACATTACTTTTGAAAACAGCTTCGAATAAGTGTTTCTCTTGTTTATTTCAGATGCAAATTGATATATATAGCTATATAAACCCTTTATTTGATGTTTGAAAACTGCTATTCAGAGCTCCAGCAGAATCTTGGAAAACGTCATTCTCTCAGTCTGAGAACATCAGTTTGAGACAATATTTCAGGTTAAACATAACTTTTGAAAACAGCTTCGAATAAGTGTTTCTCTTGTTTATTTCAGATGCAAATTGATATATATAGCTATATAAACCCTTTATTTGATGTTTGAAAACTGCTATTCAGAGCTCCAGCAGAATCTTGGAAAACGTCATTCTCTCAGTCTGAGAACATCAGTTTGAGACAATATTTCAGGTTAAACATAACTTTTGAAAACAGCTTCGAATAAGTGTTTCTCTTGTTTATTTCAGATGCAAATTGATATATATAGCTATATAAACCCTTTATTTGATGTTTGAAAACTGTTATTCAGAGCTCCAGCAGAATCTTGGAAAACGTCATTCTCTCAGTCTGAGAACATCAGTTTGAGCGGTAATTTCATGTTAAACATAACTTTTGAAAACAGCTTCGAATAAGTTTTTCTCTTGTTTATTTCAGATGCAAATTGATATATATATATAGCTATATAAACCCTTTATTTGATGTTTGAAAACTGCTATACAGAGCTCCAGCAGAATCTTAGAAAACGTCATTCTCTCAGTCTGAGAACATCAGTTTGAGACAATATTTCAGGTTAAACATAACTTTTGAAAACAGCTTCGAATAAGTGTTTCTCTTGTTTATTTCAGATGCAAATTGATATATATAGCTATATAAACCCTTTATTTGATGTTAGAAAGCTGTTATTCAGAGCTCCAGCAGAATCTTAGAAAACGTCATTCTCTCAGTCTGAGAACATCAGTTTGAGACAATATTTCAGGTTAAACATAACTTTTGAAAACAGCTTCGAATAAGTGTTTCTCTTGTTTATTTCAGATGCAAATTGATATATATAGCTATATAAACCCTTTATTTGATGTTTGAAAACTGCTATTCAGAGCTCCAGCAGAATCTTAGAAAACATCATTCTCTCAGTCTGAGAACATCAGTTTGAGACAATATTTCAGGTTAAACATAACTTTTGAAAACAGCTTTGAATAAGTGTTTCTTATGTTTATTACAGGTAATAATCTATGTATGTAGCTATATAAACCCTTCATTTGATGTTTGAACACTGTTATTCAGAGCTCCAGCAGCATCTTAGAAAACGTCATTCTCTCAGTTTTAAAACATCAGTTTGAGACAATATTTCATGTTAAACATAACTTTTGAAAACAGCTTAGAATAAGTGTTTATTATGTTATGTTTATTACAGGTATTAATTGATGTATGTAGCTATATAAACCCTTTATTTGAAGTTTGAACCCTGAAATTTAGAGTTTGAGCAGAATCTTGGAAAACGTCTTTCTCTCAGTCTGAAAACATCAGTTTGAGACAACTTTAAACGTAACTTTTGAAAACAACTTCAAATAGATGTTTCTCATGTTTCTTATAGCTGGTTATTAATGTTTGTAGCTAAATAAAACCTTATTTGAAGTTTGAACAACAACTGAGCAACATCTTAGAAAACCTAATTCAGGGTCGTAATCCAAGTTCATCTGCTACTTTTGTACTTCCCATATTATTTATTTAAGTGTCTCTTTTTTTGAACAGTCAGGAAGTCGTCGTGGGAGAGGGGCTTCGTTAATTGCTGCATCTACAAGACAGTTCTGGTAGACCTGTCAATCAAATACAAAGGAGAAGACATGCTGCTGTTTGGTTCGCGCACCAGGTAGGGTAGGGGGCTTGACTGGCTTGCCTTGTGGCAAAAAAAAAGATAAATTTTGATTAAAAAAAAAAAAAAGAACCAGGCATGGTCCCCCACCAGGTGACGGGCTTGTACTTCAAATAAATCTCAGTCTGAATACATCACTTTTAGAGAAGATTTCACTTAAATATAACTTTTGAACGTCTTGCTCTAAGTCTGAAAACATCATCAAATCATAATTGAGTTAAAAATGATGTCAATTACTCATCACTTATAGAAGCAACATGCAAGATTCCCATTCTTGCGCTCCGGGTTTGATTCCCGGACGGCGCCCATGTATTTTCAGCAGCACTGTGACGGACCGCAAACGCCTTCAGAGAGTGGTGAACACAGCTGAGAGGGTCACCAGAACTTCTCTGCCCTCCCTGCAGAGCATATACCACCGCAGGGTCCACAGTAAAGCTGCCTCCATCCTCAAAGATCCCATGCACCCCCAGCACGGACTGTTCACACTCCTGCCCTCAAGGCCGCAGGTACAGGAGTGTGAAGTGCGGACAAAGAGACTAAAAAGCTCTTTCTTTCCAACCGCCATCAGTCTCCTCAACAGCTAAAACCACATCTACCTCATGCACTATTTACACTACTTGTACTTTTGTTGCTCTGTTTTTTTTTAATATTTTTACTCTTTCAAATGTATATATGGTTATATGTATGTATATATATAGATATATATATAGTTTTATTTTTACGGTGCACTTTTGTTAGTACCTATGACAATAAACGCTTTGAATCTTGAATCTTGAATCTATATTTTGACTCCTTTTTACCAGTGAGTCCTCGAAAGCTGTCCCGGGTTGTTTCCTCCTCAAAGTCCAAAACATGTCATCGATCCTACATGGCTACTTAAAGAACTGTTCACCTTACTTAGCACTTTCATACTTGACATTATTAACTTGTCAATGAAATCAGGCTATGTGCCTCAGATTTTTAAAGTTGCAGTAATTAAACCTCTGCTAAAAACCCACTCTTGATCCAGAGGTTCTCACTTACTATAGGCCTATATCTAATCATGTCTTCATTTAAAGAATTCTGGAGAAAGTGGTTACAAAGTCAGCTGTGTGATTTTCTCCATGACAATGATCAATTTGAGCTGATTCAGTGTGGTTTATGGAACACCACAGCACAGAGAACGCCCTTGTAAAAGTTAGTAACAACCTGCTGATGGACTCTGATCAGGGCCATGTTTCAGTTCTTGTTCTTCTAGATCTCAGTGCTGCATTTGACACTGTTGACCACCAAATCCTTCTACAGAGGCTAGAAAACCACATAGGCATACGTGGAACTGCTCTAAACTGGTTTAAATCTTACCTGTCGGATAGAACGAACTATGTACATGTCAACCACCTCTCATCGACACACACTAAGGTCAGCTATGGTGTCCCACAAGGTTCTGTTCTTGGTCCAATCCTATTCACAATCTATATGCTCCCACTATAGGACTTGATCAGAAGACACCTTATAAACTTTCACTGTTATGCTGATGACACCCAACTCTACTTCAAGGAAGCCAGATGAAAGAAATCAGCTAACACAAATACAGTCCTGTATTACAGATATCAAGTCCTGGATGACCAAAAACGTCCTCTTACTGAACTCGGAAAAACTGAGGTTTTACTATTTGGTCCGCAACATCTCAAGACAATCATTAACTAATGATCTAGTTTTACATAATGGACTTTCTCCTGCTACTAGCACCACTGTAAAGAATCTGGGTGTCTGCTTTGACGAGGACTTGTCATTTAACTCAAACATAAAACAAATCTCACGGACTGCCTACTTCCACCTTCGTAACATTTAAAAAATCAGGCACTTCTTCCTTTAGATGCTGCTGAGAAACTCATCCACGCTTTTGTTACCTCCAGGCTGGAATACTGAAACTCTCCTCTGTCAGGATGTTCTAAAAAGTCTCTCAGCTCATTCAGTACTCTGACGGTCATGTCCTGACTAAGACTAAGAGGCGCGAACACATTTCCACTGTGCTGTCTTCCTTACATTGGCTTCCTGTAGAATTTAGAATACAATTTAAAATCCTTCTCTTAACCTATAAAGCCTTACATGGTCTAGCACCAACATACATTAAAGATCTAATCCAAACTAATCAACCCTCTAAATAACTGATAATAATTTTGATTTGAGTAAAGTTTAATAAATAAAAAATAAAAAAAACCTTTATGAGTCGATCAGTGGATAAATTAATTGAAGAAAGAACATTTGAAAGAAACAACCGCTTCATATTTGAATCCTCAGTTTGGTCATATGATACCTGCATTTGACTGACTTACAAACATGACATGACGTAGACAAAACACTGTGCAGCTGCAGTGGATCAGACTTTGTGTCTATGTGTCTGTGTGACTATGTGAGTGCCAGGATGAATCAAGTGCAAGAACATGTGAGAGCATGTGTGTGTGCACTGAGAGAAAGAAGCAATTTACACTATAACATACCGGCATTTGATACGTGCATGTGCATGATTCAATTGATCATTGTTTTGATATTTTGACTAATGTAGTGAACAGTTTAGATTTATTCTAAAAGGTTTGAGGAATGCTGCACCTCAAGTGAGGTGAAAGAAAGCCCTCGTAAATCTCTTCCTTCCCTAATCCTGTGTGTGTTAGAGTGAAGGAGACCATTCACCCCCAAACATTTTCTTTGCAGGCTCCATTTCACATATCAATGATAAAATGTGTTTTAATAACAGTGTTAGTTTCCAATGATGACTTGAATTCTCCAGTAACAGAAGCAACACATCTGTCAGTTGTTTGCTGGTCTAGAGACACCAGAACCTTGTTGAGTGTGTTGTGTCTCATGATATTGTGATAGTGTGTAACTGTCTTTTCCTTTGTGATGAACATTGTGCGCTTGCGAAATAACCTTCAATATTATAAAGAAATGATTTGCAGCACTGTAAGGTTCAAGTGTGGGACTTCCAGAACTAAGGTAAGATCAGAAATTCATAACGAGAACATTTTTGCAAATTTAGGAAGAACATGATAGCTGCCCTGTCGTGAGACGATGCCTGGAGACTGTGCTGGGTGGGACCATGACTGCAGATCTCACCGCCGACATGGCTTTGAGGGTCTGAGAAAGGAGACCTAGTCGACACGAAAGGCGAGTCTAGAGGAGAGATCGAAGGTGCCACGCGAGAGACTAAAACAGGACTAGACGAGGGTGTAACGTGAGACCAGACCAGACACGTGAGGGTTCTACACGGGAGGCTGAACCGGCTACATCCAAGTCTGGACCGGACTGGAGTTCCAGACGGACAGAAGAGAAGATGCGTTCTGTCCCCGACAAGTGGGTAGAACATTACCACCAACTGCGGCCCCTACATCCTGTGGCCCCTACATCCTGCGGCCCCTGCTTCCTGTGGTCCCTGCATCCTCACTCCCTGAAGTATCACTGCTTTCACTGCCAGCAGTGATCCACCCCTGCACCTGATGAAGTCTCGCTGCCAGCGGTGACCTTTTCCACCACATCACTCCCACTTGGTGGCAATTTTCCTGCTTTTGCCTATTTCCTTTTGAAATATGGTTTTCCACAACAACCAGCGGAAACACACCCTACACTGCCTACATGAGCAGTTTTTTCGCTTGTCCTGAGTCTTGAGCCCACATGAACTGGGGTGCTCAGGGAAGTTTCCATTTTTTTCGATCAAAGAGGTGCTGCATGGAATCCTGCGCCTCAACCAAGCGATCCTGTCCCTCATTGAGCGTTTGGTTATCTCATTGAATCAGCTCAATTCACTTCAGTGCGAGCCCACAAACGACATTGGTAGCTCGCTTGAGTACTCTTTCAATGATATCACTTGTAATGCTGCCTTTCTGACACACTTGGGAATTCACTATTGAGGTTTCTTGTTGTACATGCAGGACATACATAGACCCTATAATTAAACTCCAGAAAAGAGTTATTAGAATAATTAACAAAGCATCCCATTAGCCAAACTACTAATTAATAACTTCTGGTTCTAAATAAAGTCTGGCATTTTAAAAATGAGGTGACATTTTACATATAAAAACATTAGAAGCATTATTTTGAGTTAAAAGTTGAGAACTAATGTTAAATATAGTTGGTTTCATTTCTGTAAGTAAAATAATGAAAGAGGCTGTGTGACAAAGTTTTGTAGAACATTGGTCAGTTTAAAAATAAAATACATTTAAAAAATAAAAATGAAAGGGTAAAAACATTGAAATGTAAAATACCTAAGGATTACAAGGTAAAATGACTGAAATGTGATATGATTTTGTTTTTTGTTTTTCTGCTCTGTATAATTGATATTTTGGATTATTTCATGGATTACATAGAATAGGAAAATAAGCCTTGGCTTCAGCCTGTTACTTTTTCGATTACAGAGTTTGTTTAAAGGTTTGTGGTGAGAAAATGTTGTGTAGAAGTTATGGTAATAAAGGCAAACTGATTGAACATAGTTGAATTATTTTATATTGTAAAAAACTAAGAAAACTATTCATTCAGAATAACTTCCACTGTGAAATGCTTAATCAGATTTATTCTGTTACGGCCCAAAATGCCACTCCACCTCTGTTTAATCCTACTTTGACAATAAATTACTCCTGTATAGCTCTGTATAGTGTAAATTACACTAGAGACCTGATTATCGTGTGCATGAACAACTATCTGTCACTTCACTTATGACGTTTCAAAATCGTATTTTTATAGACATGATACTTTCAGAGAAAGGAGGGGTGTGCGCAATGTTTGGTGATCTATGTTGTACGTTCATTCTGAATAAAACCGCCCCGGATGGTAGCTTGACCAAAGCCATTTGGTCTTAAAGCACTCTCAAATGAACTCAAAGAAGACTCAGGAAATTGGTTGAGTGATATGATGGATAGGTGGTTTGGTAAATGGAAGTCAATACTAATATCTCATTTAATGTCTGTCGCTGTATTTTCAGCACTTGTGATCTGCGGGTGCTGTTGTATTCCTTGTATCAGCTCATTATGTAACCATATTATCATATCTGCAATTGAAGAGAAGACTGCGCCTCCCCCTTATCAGATGGCATTGTTGACAGATCATGAAGAGTTCTGATAGAATTATTAATCTCATATTTTATTTGATTATTTACCATATACCAGATTTTGTGATAAAAGGTTTGTTTTAAACTTCAAATATTAAGGTTGACCTCTGGTTTCAGAGATCAAAGAAGGGATTGAAGATATATCCTTAAATACATCCACATATGTGTATTCATTGATGGGTTGAATATATGTCCTCGTTTTGTGTACTCAATTGTTAACATTGATAATGTTATCTTTTATTCAGAGTTCAAACATTTCTTGTATTTTGTCTTTCGTCTTTCGTCATCTGTGCCTGAACTCTGTATGGACCTTGACGCCACTTTGTCGGTGGTTCTGACTGTGAAAGACATATGTGTTGGTAAAATAATGTTGTAGCCATGTGAACATGCTCTCCTTGTTGAGATAAGAAACGTATACGATTCTAAAGATGTCAAGACACAGAATTTATGGTCTATAGACCTGGTTTGAGATAACAAGTTTGAAGGAAGACTGAAGATTCTTTGTTTAGGTCAGTGTTCAGCTCAAACGACATGTTTCTTGTTCACGAATTAGTCAGATTTTGTATTTAAGGTCTTGTAAGGCCTAACTTTGAAATCATTCTTTGCTATTAATAAATTGAATGTTTTAATTCTAAAATGTTACTCTTCCTTGGATCAAACGAATGCGCAGAACTCATTAGACAGGAGAGAGAATTGAGTTCGCTTCAAATGAAAAGTGAGAAAAGTGACCTAAAATAGAAACGGGCCAGGCGGCATGTTTCCCCACCAGGCGGCGGGCTTTGGGGCTTGATTTGTGGGTAGAAAAGTGAGAAAAGTGCCCTAAAATAGAACCAGGGCAGGCGGCATGATCTCCCACCAGGCGGCGGGCTTGGGGGGCTTGATTTGTGGGTAGAAAAGTGAGAAAGGTTACCTGAAGTTACCTAAAATAGAAATGGGCCAGTGTCACTATAAGTAGTCAAAATGCTAGATCTTGCAGATTCAGACAAAGTATACAAGTAAGTACAACAGCCTCAAGAGCAAAGACTACCTCTGTCTGGTCATGTTCTGCAACAGGTGGATTCGTGTAGAACAGGGGTGGCCAACCAGTCAGAGCCTAAGAGCCACATTTTTTTACTGTGTTACCGCAAAGAGCCACGTCATACATATGGGCACACATGAACATCGCCTCATCCCTTCCTCACACACACACAGACCTCTGCTTAGCCAGATTTATTTTAAATGTCACACACCAACATGATAATGACAGAATTGGACATCTGCAGACCACGGGTCAGTCATTTTCAACAATGAACATTGTGTGCACTGTCTTACACGCACAAACTCTCAGTTCAACTAAGTCCACAAACTAAAATATAATAATTAAAATGTATTTTTTCTCTTACTATGCATGTTGCTTAGTGGGACTTCTGGCATTCCTTGCTTTGAACAAACCTCATCAGATCTGGCTTGTATTCAGTTGTTGCCACTCGAAGCAATTCTTTCACATGGGTGTCAGTCAGAACAGATCGATGCTTTGATTTCACGTGTTTCAGGAAGAAAACACAGACTCGCAGACGTATGTTGACCCAAATATTGACAGTATCTTAAGCGCAGCCCGTTTGACATTGGGGTACTTTTCCATAGAAAATATAAACTCTTCCATTCAGTTAAAAACGTCCTGTGTTCATATTCCTATTTTCATTTGGCTGTGCATTTTTTCCCTGCCATTTTGAAAGCGAACTTGACACAAATTGTTTACTCAAAAGATCTTGTCCCTACTGAGAAACTTTGCGGTATTTTCATCCAACGCGCATGTATTGAACTCAAGCGAAGCGAACACACACATTTAGAAAACACAAACCCAAACCTCGATATGAATGTTAGAGTGATGGGATCGACAGTTCTTTTGACTGTACTTTGGCACTTTGTGCCAACATAAAAACTAAATGTTCTGTAGCAAAGTCTATTATAGAATCCCTCCCACCGGCACGGTCGCAGCTGAGTTCAACTGAACTGAGAAAGGAATGAAGTTCAGTACGTTCACTCAAAAGATCGTTCGTTCCAACAAATCGTTCGAGAACCACACAACACTAGAACATTAGAGCCGCATGAAACCAGGCAAAGAGCCGCATGCGGCTCGGGAGCCGCGGGTTGGCCAGGCCTGGTGTAGGAGAACTGTAATAGACTGTAATAGAAAAAAATGAAAGTTATGAATTGATTTCAGCAGTAATAACTGACTACACTACAAGTAAGTAAGTAGTAATTTATATTTATAGAGGGCTTTTCCAGACCAGCGTCACAAAGTGCTTAAACAATCAAAAACAAAACTCAATAAAATATATAAAAGATCAAGATAACACAGGAGTTACGGAAAATCAAGGAAAGGCCTGCACAAATTAAAATGTTTTAGATCGTTCCAAAGCTTAGGAGCAACTGCCTGGAAGGGTTTCTCTCCTCTGGTCCTGAACCGTGTGCGAGGAACCACAAGTAGATTCTGATCCACAGACCTCAGAGCCCGAGCTGGGGTGTTAGGCTGGATCAGATCACTGATGGAAGTCAGTGATCAGTCAGAGCCTGATTAGAATAACAAGGATCGGAGAAATGTAATACAATACAAATAAATAAATAAATGCACTGATCATGCGTTCAGAGATAAGCTCTCCATAGAATAGAATAGAATAGAAAAGCTTTATTCATCCCCAGAGGGGAAACACACTTTCACAACAGCGCAGTTTAAAAAATAAAGTGCAAGGAAAAATAAATAATAAAAGAGATAATATAAAATAAAATAAAAACGATCTTAAGAATATACAATTATTTACAAAAATTAGAAATTTAACACTATTAACAGAATAAAATAGAATAAAATAAAAATAAAATAGAAATAAAAACGGGAAAAAAATAAAAATAAAAAGCACACAAGAAGAAAAACTCACTACCGATTAGCATCAGGATATTTAAAGTAGAGAGTTAAATATCCTGACACCAGTTGGGATGAAGGACCTTCTATAACGCTCCGTCCTACACTGGGGGTGCCTGAGCCTGCCACTGAAGGAGCTGGCCAGCTCCTCCACGGTCAGGTGCAGTGGGTGAAGGGCGTTGTCCCTGATGGAGGATAGTCTGGAGAGTGTCCTCCTCTCTCCCACCTCCTCCACCGAGTCCAGCGAGCGGCCCAGGACAGAGCCGGCCCTCGTGACCAGCCTGTTGAGTCTCTTCCTGTCCCGGTCCGTGCTGCCTGCTCCCCAGCAGACCACAGCGTAGTGGATAGCAGAGGCTACCACGGAGTCATAAAAGGTCCTTAAAAGTGGTCTGCACACTCCGAAGGACCTCAGTCTCCCCAGGAGGTGGAGGCGACTTCGGCCCTTCTTGTACACGGCGTTGATGTGTGTGGACCAGTTCAGTTTATTGTTGAGGTGAACACCCAGGTATTTGAAGCTGTCCACCAGCTCAATGTCCGAGCCCTGGATGCTCACCGGTTGATGTGGTGGGGACTTTTTCCTGAAGTCAATCACCATCTCCCTTGTCTTACCGGTGTTTAAGCAAAGGTAGTTGCTCTCACACCAGTCAACAAAGTCCTTAATGACTGACCTGTACTCCAGCTCGCCCCCCCCAGACACGCAGCCCACAATGGCCGAGTCGTCAGAAAACTCTCCTCACCTGTTCAGATGTAACAGAGAGAGGTGGCTGTGGGGGGTTGGGCAGCTGAGGCAGTAGGGCGTGTTGGGGGGGAGAAAGGTGGCTTGGAGGTGAGAACAGTTGGGGGGAGGGGGCTGAAGCAGGGGAAAAACAGCTTTGTGAAGAGTGAGGGGCAGAGATGGAGGGGGGAGGGGGGCCCTGATCAAACCGGTTGAAATACTGGTTAAGTTCAGTGGCCCATCTTTGGTCTCCCCCTGCTGTGGCTCTGGCTCCACTCTGGCCATGACCTTAGATGTTCTTCAGGCCTTTCCACACATCCCTTGTGTTGCCCTGCGCCAGTTGCTCCTCCAGTTTCCTCTTGTATTCGTCCTTGGCCATCCTGATCGCCTTCTTGAGTTCACGCTGGACCTCCTTAAGCTCCTCTCTGCTCCCTGAAGCAAACACCCTCTTCTTCTTGTTCAGCAGAACTTGAAGTTGAGGGGTCACCCATGGCTTGGTGTTGGCAAAGCACCGCACCCTCCGGGTCGGCGTGACGTTGCCCTCACAGAACTTTATGTAATCCGTGGAATGGTCATTGAAGGTGTCGATGTCATCACCATGAGAGAACACGCTCCAGTCCGTAGACTCAAAGCAGTCTCTCAGCCTCTCCTTGGTTTCATCATTCCACATCTTAACAGTTCTTTTCTGTGCAGGCTGTCTCCTCACCATGGGAGTGTATTCAGGTCGCAGACGTATCAGGTTGTGATCAGAGCGGCCGAGGGGGGGCAGGGGGATGGAGGTGTAGGCACCTTTTACATTTGCATATAAAAGGTCCAGAGTCTTGTCCTCCCGGGTGTGGCATTTCACGTATTGTGTGAAGGTGGGAAGAATGGAGGAAAGTGAGGCATGGTTGAAATCTCCGTTAATGAGCAGGAGAGAGTTCGGGTGTTTGAGCTGCAGGTCCGACACTGAGGCGCTCAGCCTCTCGCTCGCTGCGGCTGCGTCCGCAGAGGGAGGAATGTAAACAGTGAACACAATCACATGTGAGAACTCCCTCGGGATGTAATACGGGCGGATGCCCACCACAACAAACTCTATGTCCTTAGTGCACACTTGTTCTTTAATGGAGACATGAGCGGGATCGCTCCATCTCTCATTAATAAACACCGCCACTCCTCCTCCTCTCCTCTTTCCGTCCATATCCCGGTCCGCACGCACCATCTTGAACCCCTCCAGGGAAACAACAGAGTCCGGGGTCTTCTCCGTCAGCCAGGTCTCCGTGAAACATAGAAGGCTGCTCTCACGGAAGTCTCTCTGATGCCGGGTCAGCGCAGCGAGCTCGTCCGTTTTATTCACGATCGAACGTACATTTCCCATGATGATCGATGGAATAAAGGGACGGAACCTACGCTTCTTCTCTTGTTTCATCCGACCTGCTCTGCATCCGCGTCTTTTTCTCTTGATTTCCACGGGAATCGTCCATTCCGCGCTGAGAGAGAGAGCGGTGTTGCGCAACCCCAACAGCTGATCCCTGGTGTAAACAATAGACCCGCTGAGCGTGTCTGCCGACGGAGTTCCAAAAAGTGACGAAAGTAGTAGAAAACCGAAGGCAAAAGTTGTAAAAGTGGTCTCGTTTTGTGCACAACGGCAACATGATCCGACCATTCTAAAGAAAAAATTAAAAAGACGCCAGAAAAATGGAAAAAGTGTGATAAAAAGTAGGTAGAAAGAGGGAACTGTTGTAAACAGCAGCTGCGTGAGCGGCGCCATCTGTTTCTGATCCCAGTTCTAGGGTTCACCAACAGGTTTGTAACGTTCTCCTCATTAAATGAGGTTTAGGTCCTTGTTGCTCTACTGTGCAACTCAGGAGAAAAAGTCGCCTCTTCTGCAGCCGACATTCTGCTTTTAGCTGTTAAGCCCCTCCCAGGGGTGTGGTTGAAATAATTCCCCAATCATAAATGATTTAACAATAAATGGTAACATTGGGCTTTCATGATGATAAATTATCATTCATAAACTAAATAAAAACATGTTCCAAAACCAATTATGAAATCATTTACCCGTCAAAATAAAGCGATAAATAAACAATATGACGCCTGGTCACATGACCTCAAACCCACGACCAGATTTCCACTTAAGCCCCTGATTAGCTCCGCCCTGTCTTTCCAGTTGTGACTTCTGTGGCGTCATGCCACCAGGTAAGCTCTCTGTGTGTGTGTGAATGTTTGCATGAACACTAACCAGTCCAGGTGTGCACCTATGCTGGGAAGCATTCACACAAGTGATTTCCTGTTTTTCTCTTTATTATTCCTCTTACTTCTGCCGTAAACTTTGTGCCACTTCTACTTCCACAAATTTAATCCGATTTGAACCATTCAAACTTTTATCAATTCAGCTCGTACCCGTCTTTCAGGCTATGTTCTACCTCTCTTTTATCTCTTCCCCTCTTTCTTTTCATTCCACTTTTCTACCCTTTTTTCCCCATTCATTTCAATGGGGAAACTCTTCAACTCATGTTTTGACTCCTTCCACTTCAATCTGTGATGCTTTCCACTACTAATTCCACTAGTACTGCCTTATGCTTATGCTTATAGTTATACTTATATTTATACTAATAGTTTTACTTATACTTATACCTCTCTTATACTCCTCCACTTTTTGACTCATCCACTCTTTTCACTCCTTCACTCTTCCACTCCTTCACTCTTCCACTCCTTCACTCTTCCACTCCTTCACTCTTCCACTTTTTCACTCTTTCACTACTCAATAGTTAAACTTATAATTATAGTAAAACTTATAGTTATAGTTAAACGTATAGTTATACTTATAATTATAGTTATAATTATAGTTAAACTTATACTTATATTTATACTTATACCTATAGTTATACCAATAATTATACTCTCCTTCACTCCTCCAATACTCTACTCATTAAATACTCTACTCCTTCACTCCTCCACTTCTTCAATCCTCTACTCCTTCACTCTTAGTAGAACTACACGTACGAGTACTACTACAAATACTAGAACTACTACGAGTACTACAAATACTAGTACTACTAAGAATACTAGTACTACTAAAAGTACTACAAATACTAGTACTACTACGAGTACCACACATACAATTACTACTACGATTAATACTAGTACTACTATGAGTACTAGTACTATGAGTACTAGTACTACTACGAGTACTACACATACTAGTACTACTATGAGTAGTACAAATAGTAGTATTTCTACGAATACTAGTAGTACTTCTACGAATACTAGTACTACTTCGACAAGTACTAGTACTTCTTTGAGTACTAGTACTATGAGTTATAGTACTACAAGTACTAATAGTACTACGAGTAGTAGTACGAGTAGTAGTACTACGAGTACTCATTCTACTACAAGTACCTGTAGTACTAGTACTGAGAGTAATTCATAATAATAATAATAATTTAATTTAAAGTGTGTTATCACAACAAAGTTATCTGAAGACACTTTACAGTTGAAGTAATACTACAGTGGAGAAAGTAAAAACAGATCAATAATAAAGTACAGTGTGGCTGGAGCAGGAAAAAGTTCCTTTTAGAAGAACCTGGAGCAGAAGTAAACAGTTGATGAATCAAAACAAGAGCGTCCAGGTTTACTTGTTGAACAAAGACCAAGATGACACGATCGATCAGGTGAAAGCAATCGTGGATAAATGAACACATGACTTCCTCAACCAGACCCTGCAATGGATCACAGATTCACTGATGCACTGAGACAACAATGTTTTTAGAACCTATGAAGAACTCAAAGACAAAATCAAAAATACAGGAACCATTGCCCAATACTGTTAAGTTGAATCTCAGTGTGTGAAAGAACTGCATTTCCCAGAGTGCACCAGCAGCAGCTGCTTCAGTCATTGTCACTAATGAGCAGCACCTGTGAACTGTGAGGTAATGGAGGGTCTCAGTCAGTCAGTCAGAGAGAGAAGACGCTCCAAGTTCACAACAATGGCTTCAGTCCAAAGACGCCAATGGTCGGTGAAATGTTTTCTTTACTTTGATTTAGTGCTTGTTAATTCATTTAAAATATTTGAAGTTGTTTAAATGAATTTAAAATATTTGAATGTTTAATTATTTGAATGAATTCAAAATGTTTCAATGTTTAAGTTAATTTAAAATGAAATTAGAATGTTTAAATTAAATGGATAATTAAAATGTTGTGTTTATCCGTCTCTAAAGGTTTACAACCTAATTACTAACAATCAAACAAACAAACAAAAGAAAAAAGTGATTGAGTGAAACGTTTGAGTTGTCATTTGGAACCTGAACAAGAGTTGGACTTGACAAGCTATAGGAAAAAATAAAACTCTGTTCATTTCGTGGTATGAACCTCGCTCTTGGTGACTGAGGTCTTGGGTTCAAAACCCAGAGGTGATATGAAACTTTAGTTTCTCTCATTGTGTAGATATAGTTTGTGTTTAGTCTGTGGAAAACTTCTCTTTTATCTCTTCCATTCTTTCTTTTATTCCTCTTCTACCCCATTAATTTCAATGGGAAAACTCTTGAACTCATGTCCAACTCCTTCCAGTTTGACCTACCACTTATACTTTTACGACGAATTCTACTACTTCTTCCAATATTAATTCTACTACTAATACTACTTATACTTTTACTACTAATTCTACTACTACTTTAACTATAAATTCCTCTTAGACTTCCACGACTACTTCTACTACTAATACTACTACTACTTCTACTACTAATAATAATACTACTACTTCTACTACTAATACTACTACTGTACAGCTACGGCCAGCATTCACACTGCATTTTCTTCTGGAAATGCAATCTTTCTAGTTCTTTTTCTTTTTTTTTTCTTTTTCCTCTTCCGTCTTCTGACCTAAACTTTGTTCCGCTTCTTCCACAAATTTCATCCGATTTGAACCGTTCAAACTTTTATCAATTCAGCTCGTTCCAGTCATTCAGGCTATGTTCTATCTCTCTTTTATCTCTTCCCCTCTTTCTTTTATTCCTCTTTTTCTACCCCTTTTTCCCCATTCATTTCAATGGGGAAACTCTTCAACTCGTGTTTCGACTCCTTCTACTTCAATCTGTGATACTTTCCACTACTAATTCCACTACTACTGCCTTATACTTATACTTACAGTTATACTTATACTAATAGTTTTACTTGTACTTGTACTTCTCTTGTACTTATATCCACTTTTTGACTTTTCCACTCTTTCACTCCTTCACTCTTCCACACTTGTACTTATACTTATAATTATAGTTAAACTTATAGTTATACTAATAATTATACTCTCCTTCACTCCTCCAATACTCTACTCATTAAATCATCTACTCCTTCACTCCTCTACTACTCATTAAATCCTCTACTCCTTCACTCCTCTACTACTCTACTCATTAAATCCTCTACTCCTTCACTCCTCTACTACTCTACTCCTTCACTCCTCTACTCCTTCACTCCTCTACTCCTTCACTCCTCTACTAGTCTACTCATTAAATCCTCTACTCCTTCACTCCTCTACTACTCATTAAATCCTCTACTCCTTCACTCCTCTACAACTCTACTCATTAAATCCTCTACACCTTCACTCCTCTACTACTCTACTCATTAAATCCTCTACTCCTTCACTCCTCTACTACTCTACTCATTAAATCCTCTACTCCTTCCCTCCTCTACTACTCTTCTCATTAAATACTGTACTCCTTCCCTCCTCTACTCCTTCCCTCCTCTACTACTCTACTCATTAAATCCTCTACTCCTTCACTCCTCTACTCCTTCACTCCTCTACTACTCTACTCATTAAATCCTCTACTCCTTCACTCCTCTACTACTCTACTCATTAAATCCTCTACTCCTTCCCTCCTCTACTCCTTCACTCCTCTACTACTCTTCTCATTAAATCCTGTACTCCTTCCCTCCTCTACTCCTTCCCTCCTCTACTACTATACTCATTAAATCCTCTACTCCTTCACTCCTCTACTCCTTCACTCCTCTACTCCTTCACTCCTCTACTCCTTCCCTCCTCTACTACTCTACTCATTAAATCCTCTACTCCTTCACTCTACTACTTTACTCATTAAATCCTCTACTCCTTCACTCCTCTACTTCTTCACTCCTCTACTTCTTCACTCCTCTACTACTCTACTCATTAAATCCTCTACTCCTTCACTCTTCTACTACTCTACTCATTAAATCCTCTACTCCTTCACTCCTCTACTACTCTACTCATTAAATCCTCTACACCTTCACTCCTCTACTACTCTACTCATTAAATCCTCTACTCCTTCACTCCTCTACTACTCTACTCATTAAATCCTCTACTCCTTCCCTCCTCTACTCCTTCACTCCTCTACTACTCTACTCATTAAATCCTCTACTCCTTCCCTCCTCTACTACTTCCCTCCTCTACTACTGTACTCATTAAGTCCTCTACTCCTTCACTCCTCTACTACTCTACTCATTAAATCCTCTACTCCTTCCCTCCTCTACTCCTTCACTCCTCTACTACTCTACTCATTAAATCCTGTACTCCTTCCCTCCTCTACTCCTTCCCTCCTCTACTACTCTACTCATTAAATCCTCTACTCCTTCACTCCTCTACTACCCTACTCATTAAATCCTCTACTCCTTCTCTCCTCTACTCCTTCACTCCTCTACTCCTTCACTCCTCTACTACTCTACTCATTAAATCCTCTACTTCTTCACTCCTCTACTACTCTACTCCGTCCCTCCTCTACTACTCTACTCATTAAATCCTCTACTCCTTCACTCTACTCCTTCACTCCTCCACTACTCTACTCATTAAATACTCTACTCCTTCACTCCTCCACTTCTTCAATCCTGTACTCCTTCACTCGTAGTAGAACTACACATACGAATACTACAAATACTATACTACTAAGAATACTAGTACTACTACACATACTAGTACTACTTGGAGTACTACAAATACTAGTACTATTTGGAGTACTACAAATACTAGTACTACTTGGAGTACTACAATTACTAGTACTACTTGGAGTACTACAATTACTAGTACTACTAGGAGTACTACTACGAGTACCACAATTACTAGTACTACTACGAGTACCACAATTACTAGTACTACTACGAGTACCAAACACACCATTACTACTATGAGTACCAAACACACCATTACTACTATGAGTACCAAACACACCATTACTACTATGAGTACGAGGACTTATACACGTACTAGTACTACTACGAGTACTACACGTACTAGTACTACTACGAGTAGTAGAAATACTAGTACTACTACGAGTACTACGAATACTAATAATACTTCAACGAGTACTAGTACTATGAGTACTCGTACTATGAGTCCTCTACTCCTTCCCTCCTCTACTACTCTACTCATTAAATCCTCTACTCCTTCACTCATTAAATCCTCTACTCCTTCACTCCTCTACTACTCTACTCATTATATCCTCTACTCCTTCACTCATTAAATCCTCTACTCCTTCACTCCTCTACTACTCTACTCATTAAATCCTCTACTCCTTCACTCCTCTACTACTCTACTCATTAAATCCTCTACTCCTTCACTCCTCTACTACTCTACTCCTTCACTCCTCTACTCCTTCACTCCTCTACTACTCTACTCATTAAATCCTCTACTCCTTCACTCCTCTACTACTCTACTCATTAAATCCTCTACTCCTTCCCTCCTCTACTCCTTCACTCCTCCACTACTCTACTCATTAAATACTCTACTCCTTCACTCCTCCACTTCTTCAATCCTGTACTCCTTCACTCGTAGTAGAACTACACATACGAGTACTACTACAAATAATAGAGCTACTAAGAATACTAGTACTACTACACATACTAGTACTACTTGGAGTACTACAAATACTAGTACTACTTGGAGTACTAAAAATACTAGTACTACTTGGAGTACTACAATTACTAGTACTACTTGGAGTACTACAATTACTAGTACTACTACGAGTACCACAATTACTAGTACTACTACGAGTACCACAATTACTAGTACTACTAAGAGTACCAAACTACTAGTACTACTACGAGTACCAAACACACCAGTACTACTACGAGTACCAAACACACCAGTACTACTACGAGAACCAAAAACACCATTACTACTACGAGTACGAGGACTTATACACGTACTAGTACTACTACGAGTAGAAGAAATACTAGTACTACTACGAGTAGTAGAAATACTAATAATACTTCAACCAGTACTAGTACTACGAGTACTCATACTACTACGAATACCTGTAGTACTAGTACTGAGAGTAATTCATAATAATAATCATTTTATTTAAAGTGTGTTATCACAACAAAGTTATCTGAAGACACTTTACAGTTGAAGTAATACTACAGTGGAGAAAGTAAAAACGGATCAATAATAAAGTACAGTGTGGCTGGAGCAGGAAAAAGTTCCTTTTAGAAGAAACTGGAGCAGAAGTAAACAGTTGATGAATCAAAACAAGAGCGTCCAGGTTTACTTGTTGAACAAAGACCAAGATGACACGATTGATCAGGTGAAAGCAATCGTGGATAAATGAACACAACTTCCTCAACCAGACCCTGTGATGGATCACAGATTCACTGATGCACTGAGACAACAATGTTTTTAGAACCTATGAAGAACTCAAAGACAAAATCAAAAATACAGGAACCATTGCTCAATACTGTTAAGTTGAATCTCAGTGTGTGAAAGAACTGCATTTCCCAGAGTGCACCAGCAGCAGCAACGCAGCTGCTTCAGTCATTGTCACTAATGAGCAGCACCTGTGAACTGTGAGGTAATGGAGGGTCTCAGTCAGTCAGTCAGAGAGAGAAGACGCTCCAAGTTCACAACAATGGCTTCAGTCCAAAGACGCCAATGGTCGGTGAAATGTTTTCTTTACTTTGATTTAGTGCTTCTTAATTCATTTAAAATATTTGAAGTTGTTTAAATGAATTTAAAATATTTGAATGTTTAATTATTTGAATAAATTCAAAATGTTTCAATGTTTAACTTTATTTAAAATGAATTTAGAATGTTTAAATTAAATGGATAATTAAAATGTTGTGTTTATCTGTCTTTAAAGGTTTACAACCTAATTACTAACAATCCGAAAGAAAAAAGTGATTGAGTGAAATGCTTGAGTTGTCATTTGGAACCTAAACAAGTCTGTTGGACTTGACAAGCTATAGGAACAAATAAAACTCATTTCGTGGTATGAACCTCGCTCTTGGCTACTGAGGTCCTGGGTTCAAAACCCAGAGGTGACATGAAACTTTAGTTTCTCTCTTTGTGTAGATATAGTTTGTTTATAGTCTGTGGAAAAGTTCTCTTTTATCTCTTCCATTCTTTCATTTCTCTTTTTCTACCCTTTTTACCCCGTTCATTTAAATGGGGAAACTCTTCAACTCAACTTTCAACTCCTTCCACTGTAACCTACTACTTCTACTACTAATTCCACTACTACTAATTCCACTACTACTACTTCCACTACTATTAATTCTACTAATACTACTTCCACTACTATTAATTCTACTAATACTACTTCCACTACTATTAATTCTACAAATACTACTTCCTCTACTACTTCCACAACTACTTCCATTACTACTACATTCACTACTACTCCCACAACTACTCCCACAACTACTAATTCCACTACTTCTACTTCAATTACTACTTCCACTACTACTTCCACAACTACTAATTCCACGAATACTTCCACTACTACTACTTCCACAAATACTTCCACTACTACTACTTCCACAACTACTAATTCCACGAATACTTCCACTACTACTACTTCCACTACTATTAATTCTACAACTACTATTTCCTCTACTACTTCCACAACTACTTCCATTACTACTACTTCCACTACTACATTCACTACTACTCCCACAACTACTAATTCCACGAATACTTCCACTATTACTAATTTCACTAATACTTTCAAAACTACTAATTCCACTACTACTTCCAAAACTACTACTTCCACTACAACTACTTCTACTACTACTTCCACTACAACTACTTCTACTAATACTACTTCCACTACAACTACTTCTACTAATACTACTTCCACTACAACTACTTCTACTAATACTACTTCTACTAATACTACTTCCACTACTACTACTTCCACTACTACTTATTCCACTACTACTAATTTCCACTACTACTTCCACAACTACTAATTCCACGACTACTTCCACTAATTCTAATTTTACTAATACTTCCACTACTACTACAACTACTTCCACTATTACTAATTCAACTAATACTAATTCAACTACTACTAATTTCCACTACTACCACTTCTACTACTACTAATTCCACTACTAATAATTCCACTACTACTACTTCCACAACTACTAATTCCTCTACTTCTTCCACTATTACTTCCACAACTACTAATTCTAATTTCACTAATACTTTCACTACTACTAATCCAACTACTTCTTCCACTACCAGTTCCACTTCTACTAATTCCACTACTACTACTTCCGGTACTACCAATTGTGTGAATGCTGCTCAGCATTCACACTGCATTTTCGTCCGGAGATGCACTCTCTTCTAGTTGACCACAGCTCTCTGCTTCCTGTAGACGGAGGCACTCCGTAAATTGTTTGTTCCTTTAAACGGATTCCCAGGTATTGGCGTGCCTGGTGAGAGGCCGCCCGGAAGGCCGTGCTCCATTCCCGGTTAAGGAGGTGGGTCCACTTATTTTTGAGGTCCAGTAGCGTGTTGGTATAGTGTTTCGAAAGTGCTTTGCAGATTTTTTTGGAGGATTCAAGGCCGATGTTAAATAGTTCATGTGCTGTGTCTCAAATCGCATACTAATCTTAGTATGCTAGAAGTTAGTATGCATCAGTTTAGTATGCATACTAACTAGTACGCAAATTCTCCGCAGATAGTATGTCTCAAATCAAACCCTGAAGCTACACACTAACCGGAAATCACATGACAGCTTCTTCTTCTACTTCTATTTAACGATGTTTCAAGCAGCTGTTTGAACGCTATCGCCGACACCTGCTGGCAGCATGTATTGCAACTTTGGAAAAAGAAATAAAGAGAAAATATGAGAATCTAAATAATCGCGAGATATTTAAGCTGGTATCAGCAGCGAAGACGTGTTTATCCTCCTACTGCTGCTGAAAATACACATTTAAGTATATGCATATATATGCATTTATATATGACGTAACTTCCGTTTAAAACGTCACTAAAATGGCGGCTGTTTAGTATGGTTAGTGTCCATCGAACCATGCTCAGTTTTGTGGGCGTGTTAGTATGCCAATTTAGTATGCATGGCGCACTAAATTTCACATACTAAGAATTGAGACATACTAACGTACTAAAAGTTAGTATTTTTAGTACGCTAGTATGCGATTTGAGACACAGCACTGGTGTATCTGAGTTGAGGGTGAGGCCGGGTTTAGTTGGGAAATCATGGAGTCACATAGGGTTTTTATACCCCACGGCGGGTTATATGTGGACACTAAGTCCAGATGATGTTTTATTTGCATCATCTTAAAAATCAGATGTTGTTTGTAGTTCAATGACTCCACTTGGTAACCATCAGGTGTACCGGTTATGAAGCCCGGAGTGGGTCGCAAAGTCTTACTGTAGGGCCCCGCCGGTGGAGCCCATGGAGAAGGCCGGGCAGGTGGAGAGGGCCAAGCAGGTGGAGAAGGCCGAGCCTGTGGAAAAGGCCTCCAGATCCTTTGATGGGTCCCGTTGTCCGCTGCGGCCTCCGCATACGTCCCTGGTTTGGAAATCATCCCCGTCGGTGTCCAGATCCCGCTGTCATAAGCCACGAGGTGTGGGTTTTTAGGCCGGGAGAAACTCCACGTATGTAGGCCGGAACCCTGTTTCCTGGAGGGAACCAGGATCCACTCACCCTCCAACTCGTCGTCCATAATTATTGAATAATGACACGTTGAAAA
Source organism: Callionymus lyra (assembly GCF_982586985.1). Lineage (NCBI taxonomy): Eukaryota > Metazoa > Chordata > Actinopteri > Syngnathiformes > Callionymidae > Callionymus > Callionymus lyra. The sequence continues at coordinate 513,277 of NW_028258565.1, forward strand.
AAGTTTTTAAAATAGTATATATTTTTTCTGTATTTTAGCACACATGAAAAGGACACAACGTTTCGGATGTTCTCCTTCTTCAGGTGTCCATTTTGCGTGTGGGCTTCCTGGGGGCTGCATCCTTGCCCCTTAAGAGGCGTGTCACTGGAAGCAGGAAGATTGTTGGAGATGGGGTATGTCGCCCTCCGGTGTATGGGGGGACTGAAAGGTGAGTAACATGGGGTGAAAAAAGAGATGTGGGTGGTAATTATACACGGAGACAGGTGAGGATTACATTATAAAGAATAAATAGGTAAAGATAAATAAGAAAAATAAATCAAGTAAATAAAAAATAGAAAGTAAGAAAATGTAGAAATAATGAAGAGGTTCCAGGAGGGAGAGGTTAGGTTTGAGGGGGGGTGACAGGGAGGGTCCCTGTCGGGTTAGGGTTAGGGTTTAGGGTTAGGTATTTGAGGGGGGGTGACAGGGAGGGTCCCTGTCGGGCACGGGCCAGTGCAAACCCGGTGATGACCCCTCCCTACCTGTAAAATAAATTCAAAAAAGATTAGAAGTTAGGGTTGGGGGTTTTTGTGTTCCGATGAACCGACCCCTCCCCAGCCTCGTACGTGGTGGTGGAATGAAGGGCAGACACATGGATGAGTTTAAGAAAAATCCTCGTTTAGTGAATTATGCAAAAGTCAGAGACAAACTTACGGGCGCTAGCAAGCAGAGAGATCTATCGCAGACGTCTTCGAATGCCAGAACGCAAAGATCAGACAAAATGGTGGATCTTTATAGTAGAATATTCAGGTTAACGCCTCTAGTCAAATGTGAATGTAGGATTGGTCAGTAACTGTAAAAATTTGATTCTAAGATGGCCGGTCTGACGTGATCGTAGTGGAAACTTACTGAAGGTTGTTGTTTTCTGTAGAGGGTTTATTCCCAGCGAATTGCTTGACTGTTGTGTCTTTCAGTGTGAATTCTCAAACAGGTGTCCAGACTTCCTGGGAGTCTGGGATTGTTTAATCTTTCTGTGTGTGTGAGGGTTTGTGACCTCGGCCTTGTGTTGTGAACCTGCATTTAGTTTAAGTGAATGCAATTGCAAGAAAAGGATTATTTAATATGAATTAAATATGTAAGATCAGTTAATCAAGTGACTATTTGAAATGTGTGTTAAATCTAGATGATTGATTACAGTAAAGTTGTCATTTCCTTACAGTTTGTGTTAGGTTAGGTTAAGTAATGGGTGGGGTTTAAGTCAAGTTATTGGTGGGGGTTAATTTAAGATAAGTGAGAAGTTGGGGTAAGGGTTAGTCGGTTAGGTAGCCGGTAGTTGGAGTAGTTGGGGTGGGACGGTGGTGGGTCTGGGTCCAGGTCATCTTCGGAATAGGTTTCATAGTCAAAGTCGTTGGAAGACGTGAAACTGAGCGGGGAAGGTGGCGTGATGATCGTCGGAGAAGTGGAAAATGGCGTGATGATCGTCGGAGAGGTCGAAGGTGGTGTGACGGTCGTCGGAGACGTGCACTCGCCACCGTGGTGAATCATGTCCTCCCAGTCCAAATCGAGCGAGGAAGGTGGCGTGACGATCGTCGGAGGATCCGTCTGGCAGGCCGTGGAGGTGAGTCGTGGGCGGAGGAGGGTTCCTCTGGACAGTAGCATCTGTAAAAGAGTCCTGCAAGAAATCTAAAACTTTTGAAATTGTTTGTTCCCTTAAACACAGTCCCAGGTATTGGCGTGCCTGGTGAGAGGCCGCCGGGAAGGCCGTGCTCCATTCCCGGTTAAGGAGGTGGGTCCACTTATTTTTGAGGTCCAGTAGCGTGTTGGTATAGTGTTTCGAAAGTGCTTTGCAGATTTTTTTGGAGGATTCAAGGCCGATGTTAAATAGTTCATGGTGTATCTGAGTTGACACTTGTACACAGAATAATGAAAGTTTTTAAAATGGTATATATTTTTTCTGTATTTTAGCACACACGAAAAGGACACAACGTTTCAGCTGTTCTCCTTCTTCAGGCGTTCATTTTGCGTGTGGGCTTCCTGGTGGCTGCATCCTTGCCCCTTAAGAAGCATGTCACTGGAAGCAGGAAGATTGTTGGAGATGGGGTATGTCGCCCTCCGGTGGATCGGGGGACTGAAAGGTGAGTAACATGGGTTGGGGTTGGGTTTGTGTTGGGTTAGGGTTAGGTTAAGTAATGTTATTGTCAAGTTATTGGTGGGGGTTAATTTAAGTGAGCGGTTAGGGTTAGGGGTGGTGTGTTAGGGTTGGTGTGTTAGGGTTAGGGGTTAGGGTTAGGTTTTTGAGGGGGGTTGACAGGGAGGGTCCCTGTCGGGCACGGGCCAGTGCAAACCCAATGGTGACCCCTCCCTACCTGTAAAAGAAATTCAGAAAAAAAATTAAGGTTTGGAAGTTAGGTTAAGGGTAGGGGTTAGGGTTGGGTTTGTATTGGGTGGGGTAAAAGTTAGGTTATTGGTGGGGGTTAGTTTAAGAGGTTTAAGTTAATAGTTGGGGTTGATTTAAAAGTGCGGGGTTGGGTTAGGGTTTGGGTTAGTTAGGGTTAGGGGTTAGGGTTGGGGTTGGGGTTAGGGTTAGGGTTAGGTCGAGTTTTTTTGTAACCGAGTACAGGTCCCGGTTACGAGCACGGGCCAGTGCGGACGGAGTCCGACCCACGTCCGTAAGTAAAGCGAGGGAGAAGAGGAGAGAGAGAAATAAAGGGAAGAGAGAGAGAGAAAATTTTTTTTTATTTTTATTTTTTATTCTTTATTATATTATATAGAAAGAAGTTAATTTTAGGGTTAGGGTTTTTAGGGTTTTAGGGTTAGGGTTAGGGTTAGAGGGTTAGGGTTAGGTTTTTGAGGGGGGTTGACAGGGAGGGTCCCTGTCGGGCACGGGCCAGTGCAAACCCAATGGTGACCCCTCCCTACCTGTAAAAGAAATTCAGAAAAAATGAAAGTTTGGAAGTTAGGTTAAGGGTTTAAAAGTGCGGGGTTGTGTTAAGGGTAGGGGTTGGGGTTAGGTTTGGGTTTAAGTGATGGTTGGGGTTAAATTAAGTTCAGTGTTGGGGAGTGAGTTAATTTAAGATAAGTGAGGAGTTAGGGTTGGTGTTAGAGGGTTAGGGGTTAGGGTGGGGGTTGGGGGTAGGGGTTAGGGGTTAGGGTTAGGTCGAGTTTTTTTGTAACCGAGTACAGGTCCCGGTTACGAGCACGGGCCAGTGCGGACGGAGTCCGACCCACGTCCGTAAGTAAAGCGAGGGAGAAGAGGAGAGAGAGAAATAAAGGGAAGAGAGAGAGAGAATTTTTTATTTTTTTTTTATTTTTTATTCTTTATTATATTATATAGAAAGAAGTTAATTTTAGGGTTAGGGGTTGGGGGTTAGGGGTTAGGGGTTAGGGTTAGGGTTTAGGGTTAGGGTTTTAGGGTTAGGGTTTTAGGGTTAGGGTTAGGGTTAGGGTTGGTTAGGGTTAGAGGGTTAGGGTTAGAGGGTTAGGGTTAGGGTTAGGGTTAGGGTTAGGGTTTAGGGTTAGTGGGTTAGGGGTTAGGGTTAGGGGTTAGGGTTAGGGTTAGGGTTATAGGGTTATAGGGTGTTAGGGTTAGGGGTTAGGGTTAGGGTTAGGTTAGGGTTAGGGTTAGGGTTTAGGGTTAGGGTTAGGGGGTTAGGGTTAGGGTTAGGG